>NC_083595.1:26759576-26852076 GCF_027579695.1 Neoarius graeffei
CTGGACTGCAGGCTGGCCAGTTCAGTACCCGGACCCTTCTTCTACGCAGCCATGATGCTGTAATTGATGCAGTATGTGGTTTGGCATTGTCATGTTGGAAAATGCAAGGTCTTCCCTGAAAGAGACGTCGTCTGGATGGGAGCACATGTTGCTCTAGAACCTGGATATACCTTTCAGCATTGATGGTGTCTTTACAGATGTGTAAGCTGCCCATGCCACACGCACTAATGCAACCCCATACCATCAGAGATGCAGGCTGCTGAACTGAGCGCTGATAACAACTTGAGTCGTCCTTCTCCTCTTTAGTCCGAATGACACGGCGTCCCTGATTTCCATAAAGAACTTCAAATTTTGATTCGTCTGACCACAGAACAGTTTTCCACTTTGCCACAGTCCATTTTAAATGAGCCTTGGCCCAGAGAAGACGTCTGCGCTTCTGGATCATGTTTAGATACGTCTTCTTCTTCAAAATATAGACTTTTTGCTGGCAACGGCGGATGGCACGGTGAATTGTGTTCACAGATAATGTTCTCTGGAAATATTCCTGAGCCCATTTTGTGATTTCCAATACAGAAGCATGCCTGTATGTGATGCAGTGCCGTCTAAGGGGCTGAAGATCACGGGCACCCAGTATGGTTTTCCGGCCTTGACCCTTACGCACAGAGATTCTTCCAGATTCTCTGAATCTTTTGATGGTATTATGCACTGTAGATGATGATATGTTCAAACTCTTTGCAATTTTACACTGTTGAACTCCTTTCTGATATTGCTCCACTATTTGTCGGCTCAGAATTAGGGGGATTGGTGATCCTCTTCCCATCTTTACTTCTGAGAGCCGCTGCCACTCCAAGATGCTCTTTTTTATACCCAGTCATGTTAATGACCTAATGCCAATTGACCTAATGAGTTGCAATTATGGTCCTCCAGCTGTTCCTTTTTTGTACCTTTAACTTTTCCAGCCTCTTATTGCCCCTGTCCCAACTTTTTTGAGATGTGTTGCTCTCATGAAATTTCAAATGAGCCAATATTTGGCATGAAATTTCAAAATGTCTCACTTTCGACATTTGATATGTTGTCTGTGTTCTATTGTGAATACAATATCGGTTTTTGAGATTTGTAAATTATTGCATTCCGTTTTTATTTACAATTTGTACTTTGTCCCAACTTTTTTGGAATCGGGGTTGTAAATAATTTACCATTTTCATCAAATACTTGCGAAACTAAAATGATATTCTTTTCAAACCAAGTATGATAAAATAACGTTTTATTCTTATAAGTGATATCCTTATTATTCCATATAAAATATGAGTGTGGAGAGAAATTGTGATTGTACATGAGAGACCAGCATGAAAGCATTTGCTTGTGGAAGTTTGCTAGGGCCAAAGGAAGCTAGCACCAGTATTCCAGTGTGCCAGTATTTCTATGAGTTGACTGTGTACCAAAGGAAGCTTAGATATACTGTAATTACAACGAGTAAGAAAACAAAAACCTCCCAAAGATTTAAAAAGATGGTTAGGGATACAATTCCAAATGGAAGAGGGGTATTTAAGAAATAGCTTTACCCATTTTACCTTAAAAGAGTTATTCAGCAATGAAAAGTCTATGAGATCGAAACCACCTGTAGAGTGATCAGCCACCATGATATTTTTCTTTATTAAGTGAGCTCTAGACTTCCACACAAAATCTAAAATTAACCTGTCTACCTTTCTGCAAAAGTCTTGTGGAACATCTAGAACCATAGCTGGATAAATCACACGAGATAAGGCTTCGGTTTTCGCAAGTAAGACTCTTCCAGCGATGGATAGATCCCGCTGTAACCACAAGTTTAACTTATTTTGGATTACTGGAATGAGAGGGTCAAAATTTAATAAAGATCTTCTTTTTTGATCCCTACATATCATTATGCCCAAATATTTTAATTCAGATTTCACCGGTATATTGTAAATGGTATCAATTGTTGAGGGTTTCAAGGTGAAGAGCTCACATTTAGAAAGGTTAAGGGTCAAACCTGAGGCTTCTGAAAAAGGTTTTATAGTTGTTAAAGATAGGGGAACTTGATCTCCGTTTTTTAGGAATAGGGTGGTGTCGTCTGCTAATCGACTAATTAATAACGATTGATCAGCGATAGAGATTCCTTCTATCTTACTACATTTGATGTGAGTGGCTAAGATCTGCATAGGCAAGAGGAACAGGAAAAGGGACAAAGGACAACCCTGTCGGATTCCCCGTTTTATGTCGAATCTCGGCGTTGTGCCATTTATTAATTTGATAGAGACATTACTGTTTTTATAAAGAGATTCTATAGCATTAATGAATTTTCTGCCAAAGCCAAACACTTGCAAAGCTTTAAAAATAAAAGGATGTTCAACTGTGTCGAATGCCTTGTAAAAATCCAGAAAAAAAAGAAAACCATTGTCAGAGGTGAGGTGGGCGTAGTCAATGAGGTCTAGAACTAGTCTAATATTGTTTGAGATTAACCTTTCTTTAATAAAACCCGACTGACATCCATCTATTATGCTATTTAAAACACGTTTTAACCTTTTGGCCAATATACTTGCCAGGATTTTGTAATCATTGTTTAATAAACTTATTGGCCTCCAGTTCTCTAAATGTAAATGGTCTTTGTGGGGCTTTGGAAGTAAGGTAATGATACTTTGATTCATGGAGGGGGGGAGAGCCCCATTATCCAAACATTCTAAAAAAACTTTATGCAGGAAAGGAACAAGTACTTTATTAAATGTTTTATAAAATTCAGCATTTAAGCCATCATTACCGGGCGATTTATTTAGCTTAAGCCGGTCAGTTGCTTCGGTTATATCCTTGGGTTGAATGACAGAATCACAGAGTTTTGTCAGCTTCAGAGATACAGGCTAACTTGCTGGAGGAGAGGGAGTTAAAGAAGTTATCAGCTTTCAACTGTGAATAGTGAGAAAGATAAAGGTTTTGGTAGAAATCCTTACAAATATTTGAAATGTCACTGAGTTGTCATAACAGCACCATTTAAAATTAGTTTGTTTATAGTGTTGTATTGAGAGCGCTGCTTTTCTAACTTCAACTGGTAACTGGTATTCTTTTCTCCTTCCTCAAGCCATCGTCTCCTAGAACGAATAAACGCGCCATTAGCCTTACAAGTGTATATGTCCGTTGCAATTCTACCAATTCAGCTTTTTCGTTTTCATTTAAGTCCTCATAAGGAATACAAGATAAAGTTATTATTCTATTTATAACGTCTGCCTCTACTGATTTGTTTCTTTTAGCTTTTTCAGCGCCAGCTCTCCTGAAAGTAGACTGAATCTCAAATTTGAGAAGTTCCCAGTTGCTGCAGAATCTATTTTCATTAGTAGCTTTAATGAAATAGGCACTTATTTTGGTGTTAATGGATTCTTCTAGTGCCTTGCCCTCAAGAAGTGAAGAATTAAGTTTCCAATATGCATTAAATTTGCCAGGCTGATTATCAGCAAGTTTAATTACAATGCAGTTATGATCAGAAAACGGAGAAGGTAGGATCTCACTCCTAGAAACGTAAGGAGACAATGAGCAGGAGATCAAAAAGTAATCTAATCTTGATTTCAGTGACCCTGATTTGTTTGACCAGGTGAACTGAGCAGTGGTAGGGTTTCTATACCTCCATGTATCCAGTAACCCCAAACGAGACATCATACCAGAAAGAGGGGATGTTTTTTGAGAGGATTTAGCCAGATAACGATCGATACTGTCACAAATGGTTTCATTAAAGTCTCCACCTAGAATTACATGAATGTTCGGGTATTTACAGCAAACAGATTTTACTTGAGCTTCTATCGCATTAAAGAAAGATTGATTTTTCCTGGAAGAATTATAGCCATAGATGTTGCCCAAGAGAAAAAGAAAATCATCTAAGGATGCCACAAGAAAAAGATAATGACCTTCAGGATCAGCAATGGATTCAATAATTTTACCCTGAAATTTATGTTTTAAAATCAAAACCCCTACAGAGTGTATAGAGCCATAGGAAAAGAAAATGTCATCCCCCATTGAGATTTCCAGTATTTTGCATCATTGGGACTAGCATGCGACTCTTGAATAAGACAGAAGTCAGAATTTTGCCCTTTTAGCGTAAAGAAAAATAGCTTTTCGTTTTAAGTCATTTCGTAAGCCTCTAGTATTAACTTAACACAATGAGATACCAGGGAACATAGAGCAGTGCTGCGAGAGATCACTTAGAGCAAAGGAGTGATCCTCTTAACGTTTTAATTATCCTCATAGGAACTGGAATAAAACTAATTAACCATCAAGAGTGGACTATAATCATTAAGCACATAAAGACAAGTGAGTTATGTGGCAGAAATTATTTTGTTCAAGTTTGTTATGGCTGCAAGGAGATAAGCCACCTTTAAGACTTAAAGTACCAACCTTATAAGTGAGCTAGAAGTCAGAACAGTTGATTTGCCACAGTAATTAAATGTAAAATAAAGAAAGGAGTACCTTGTGGACCTTGGAAATTAAGTGAAGTAGATAATTGAATTTAAGTAGTAAATGGGATATAGGACCTTTTTTTTTCAACAAAAGAAAGAAAATTAATAGGTCATATGAAATTACAGCATAGTTGACAAATACCTTGTCACATGGGGCACATTATACCATAAAGGATATCTTTATCCTTGGAGCTGCTATTATTACTATAGTTTAGGCTACTTCTAAATGCAATTTCTTCGCCATTATAGATTCCAACACTGTAGGAGTCAGTTTTTAGCCGTCCACGAAAGCCTTTGGACCAGAGAAATAGGCTCGGTGTCCTGCGATGCGGGCTTTTTCAACGAGAGGCCACAGCTGTTGGCGAGATTCACGATCGGCAGGTGAAAGATCTTCAGCGAAGCGTAGATTGTTGTTGGCCAGGAAGCGACAGTTCTTTGCAGCTTTCCATACCGCATCACGAAAATGACACATTGTGAATTGAAGTATGATCCCTCGTGGCCTTGAAGTGATTGTTGTGTTATTTGCTGCATTGTCCACCGGTCGTTGCGTTGTAGTTTTCTTCATTTTCCCCAGCCTGTGAACGGAGTCGATGAGGGTGTCAGCTTTGTCTGCAAGACCGGGCACCACTGATTTGCAAATTTCCACCACGCGTTGTCTCACATTCTCCCCTTGTTGCTCCGATAAGCCATACAATCGCAAGTTCCAGGGTCTTTTATAATGTTCCAATTCAGCCACCTTGTTCTCCAATTCAGCGATCTTATTCTCTGTAACCACTACACGTTTCTCTGTGCGATCAGCATTACATTTAATGTCCTTTATTTCATCTGTTAGAAACTCGACCGAGACTTTCAGACCCTCAATGCCTTTGTCAAGCACATCTGCTCTATCGTTAATGACAGTTTTAAGGGAGGAGATAATGGCTGTAGCTAAGTTTGGGCTTACATCGTCCAAGCGATCACCGCACCTGCCCTTTTTTGAAGCTGGTTCTTTGCTTGGCGTGTCTGATAACGGGAATAGCACTGCAGAGTCTGGTTCTTCGGTGTCCACTGTAATACTTGCTCCAACTTCCATGGAAAGGTCCTTTGATTTGCGCTTGTCTCCTTTGTTGGCATACTTTTATGCTAGTTCTCGCAAAGACTAATGGCCCTTTTCCACTACCCTTTTTCAGCTCACTTCAGCTCGCTTCAGCTCACTTCAGCCCGACACGGCTCGCGTTTCGACTACCTTAGAACAGCACGACTCAGCTCGCTTCAGCCCTGCTTAGCACCCAAAACTCGCACGGTTTTGGAGTAGGGCTGAAGCAAGCCAAACCGAGCTGAGTGAGGCTGGGGGCGTGAGCAGACACTCCCCTGTGCACTGATTGGTGAGGAGGAGTGTCCTCACATGCCCACACACGCCCCGCGAGCACGCTAGGATCTGTAAACACCGCAAACCCGGAAGAAGAATAATTACGAATTACGAGAATTTCTGAAGCCTTATGCGCCTCGCCTCATCTATACGCTCTTGCCAGCATCTGTTGGCGTTGTCGGTGACAACAAGCCACAGCACCAAGACCAGCAACACTAACGACTCCATGTCCTCCATGTTTATTGTTTACTATCCGGGTCGTGAGACTACCGCTTAAAAGATCACTGATGTCACTGTTTGGGGTGTAAGGGGTGTCCATGCGCCTTGCAGTACAGCCAGTGCTGTGAGGGTCGGCTAGCCTAGTTTATACCGGGCGAAGAATGAAATCAAGTAGCCTGACGATGAACCGTAGGGCATCCCAGACAACCTCACCTCCTAGTGGTACACCCTGGAAACTAGTTCCTCGCAGATCTAGGCCAACGAGGCAATGGCTCGGAGAAGGAAAACTCTAGAAAACACCTACTGCGATGGGCTAACAACCCACCCAGTTCAATTCATTGTTACCGAAGCACGGACAACTGAAACCAATCAACCTTGCTTGGAAGAGGGAATGCCTCAGCCTCTGAGAAAAATGACGCAGTGCAGTGAAAGCCGAGAGGAAGCTGCACCGCTGATAGCCCTCCTGACTTCCAAGAAAACCCTGAGACTAGGAAACTGTAATGTAAGAACAATGTATGAAGCAGGGAAAACAGCACAGATTGCTAATGAAATGAAGAATTACAAGATCTCAATCCTCGGACTCAGTGAGACCAGATGGACCAATTCAGGGCAGCTGCGATTAGCATCAGGAGAAACGATATTGTATTCAGGCCATGAAGACGAAAATGCATCCCACACAGAAGGAGTGGCTCTCATGCTCACAAAGGAAGCTCAACGCTCCCTGATTAGCTGGGAAGCAGCTGGCCCAAGAATAATCGTAGCCCTCTTCAAGACCACACAAAATAAGATTAAGTTACACATAGTACAGTGCTATGCTCCCACAAATGAGGCAGATGACGACCTGAAAAACAGCTTCTACAATAGACTACAGAACATCCTGGAAAATGTCAGTGAGAAAGACCTACTTGTGGTCATGGGTGACATGAACGCAAAGGTTGGAGCAGACAATACAGGTTTGGAAGAAGTGATGGGAAAACATGGTCTTGGTGAAATGAATGAAAATGGAGAAAGATTCACAAACCTATGTGCTTCAAACAACCTGATCATAGGTGGCAGCATCTTCCCACATAAAATAATTCATAAGGCCACATGGATATCCCCAGACCATGTCACAGAAAACCAAATCGATCATTTCTGCATCAAGAAGAAATTCCGGAAGTCGCTGCTAGATGTGCGTGTCCAAAGAGGTGCCGACGCAGCATTGGATCACCACCTACTACTGGCCAAGGTGAAGCTCAAGCTAAAGAAAATCCAAGCACCAAAAGGAAGTGCCAGGAAAATGTACAATGTTACTTCACTGAAAGACAAAGCAATATGCACAGAATACTCTTTGGCAGTGTCAAACAGATACCAGGCCCTACAAGAAATGCTGGAAGATGAAGACTTGAGTGTAGACCAGACATGGCAACAGGTGAAAAACCTATGGTCCGACGAGTGTGAGAAAACCTTGGGACTGAAAAAGCAGACACAGAAGGAATGGATCTCCCCTGAAACAGTGAGAAAAGTGGAAGACCGGAAGACTAAGAAGTCATTGCTAAACAACAGCAGAACCCGGCTTGAAAAAAAAGAAGCACAACAGAAGTATACCGAAGCCCACAAAGCTGTAAGGCGAAGTGTTCGGGCGGACAAGAGGAAATATGCAGACAACCTGGCAAAGGAAGCAGAAGATGCAGCAGCCAAGAGAAATATGAAGGCATTATATGATACCACCAAGAAGCTTACAGGGAAACACCACCGAGCAGACAAGCCTATCAGGGACAAAGCAGGCACGGTGCTGACCAGGACAGAAGACCAACTCGATAGATGGAGAGAACACTTCAGTGAGCTTCTCAACCGACCATCACCTGAAGATCTACTGCAAATTGCACCACCAGACACCCTGCTAGATATGGACTGCAGCAAACCAAGCAAAGTTGAAATAAGAAAGGCAATCTCCCTTCTAAGAAATGGGAAAGCGGCAGGCCCAGACAACGTTCCTGCAGAAGCCATCAAAGCCAGCATAAACACCTCAACCGATGCCCTACACACCCTGTTTAGCAAGATCTGGGAAGAGGAGGAGATACCACTGGATTGGAAAGAAGGTTATCTGACCAAGATACCAAAGAAAGGAGACCTTAGCAACTGCCAAAATTACAGAGGGATAATGCTGTTGTCAGTTCCGGGCAAAGTCTTCAACAGAGTACTCCTGGAGAGAATAAAAGCAGCAGTAGACAGCAGACTGCGTGATCAACAGGCAGGTTTTTGTAAAGATGGGTCTTGTACAGATCATATAGCCACCCTCAGGATCATAATAGAACGATCAATTGAGTGGAACTCTCCGCTGTATGTTAACTTCATTGACTATGAGAAAGCCTTTGACAGCATCGACAGGAACACACACTGGAAGCTGATGCAACACTATGGCATTCCACAAAAGTTCATCATGCTGATTCAGAAAATCTATGAAGGCTCGTCTTGCAAAGTCATGCATGGAGGACAACTGACCAACAGCTTCGAAGTGAAAACAGGGGTCAGACAGGGCTGCCTTCTATCACCGTTCCTTTTCCTGCTAGGGATCGACTACATCATGAAAAAGACCACTGAAGGCAGGAGAAATGGAATCCAATGGACGCTTTGGTCTCAGCTGGATGACCTAGATTTTGCAGATGACCTTGCATTGCTGTCCCACAAGTTCAGTCAGATGCAAGAGAAGACAACATGCCTGGCACAGGTGTCTACACAAATAGGGCTAAACATCCACCTCGGCAAGACCAAAGTACTCAGGATAAATGCAGCTAATGACGAAGCAGTTATGCTTGGGGAGAAGGCCCTCGAAGAAGTCAACAGCTTCACGTATCTGGGCAGCATAGTGAACAAACAGGGAGGATCCGATGAAGATATCAGGGCAAGAATAGGAAAAGCAAGGGCCGTCTACATCTCTATGAAAAACATCTGGAAATCAAGAGAGCTGACTACCCCAATAAAGATACGCCTGTTCAACTCAAATGTCAAATCAGTACTCCTATATGGCTCAGAAACTTGGAGGCTGACCAAGACAACAACCAAAAAACTGCAGACGTTCATCAATTGCTGTTTAAGAAGGATCCTGAGAATTCATTGGACGGACCATGTACGGAACGAAGTGTTATGGGAAAGATCCAAACAAGAACCCATCGGGAAGACCATCCTGCAAAGGAAGTGGAACTGGATTGGGCACACCTTGCGAAAGCCAAGTTCGAACGTCACCAGGCAGTCCCTGACATGGAACCCTCAAGGGAAGAGAAAACCAGGACGCCCCAAGAACACATGGCGACGCGACCTGGATGCCGAGCTGCGAAGAGCAGGCTACTCTTTCCGAGAGGCAGAAAACCTAGCACAGGATCGGCAACGCTGGAGAGAGGTTGTCCGTGGCCTATGCTCCGCAGGGAGCCGAGGGCCTAAGATGTCACTGTTTGCGCCGCTTAACGACATCACGTGACGTCCACCCACTTTCGCTAACTCCACCCAATGTGTCCACCCACTTCCAGCCAGCACGGTTCAGCGCGGTTGTAGTCGAAATGCAACTTCAATAGCCCCGTTCAGCTCAACTCAGCCCAACTCAGCACGGCACGGCTCAGCCCGACTCAGCCGCGTTTGTAGTGGAAAAGTGGCATAAGCAAGCGTGTACAATGTGGTTGGCTATGCGTTAAAAAAAAAAGTTGGTGAAAGAAGTTTGAATTAAATGACAAAATAAAACTTTCTTGATTAATGATGGTTTTGTTTAGGACGAAATCGGTTCCATTGAGGATGCTAAATAAGATAAATAATCTTCTTGTGAGGAACTCCCTACAACGTGTTACGGCAGAGCAATAGGGCCAGGGTTTTATATTTTATTTGGAATCTTCTGAGAAAAAAAGTCAGAATTTGAGAAAAAAAGTCAAAATTTGAGAAAAAAAGTCGAAATTTGAGAAAAAAGTCGAAATTTGAGAAAAAAAGTCGAAATTTTCGAGAAAAAAAAAAGTCAGAAATCTGTAGAAGGCGGGCTTCCATACGGAAGTGACACTCACTCGCGGCCGGTAGACATGAATGGCTGAGACCAGAGCCATGGAATTCAGAGTTGTGACAACCGGGGTACAGGAAGTCGGTTGGTGATGTGATTCACGTAGATTCAAATACTTCTAGGCAGCAGCTTTCTGTTTGCTAGAGACTAACACAGAACCACTACATAACAAGCAAAACCCAATCCCGAAATAACATTTGATTAAGTCGTCCATTTCAGCAGCACTAAACACAGTAGTAGCATACTGTGGCAGCGGGGGCGTGGTCAAGCACCGGTCTGTGACAGGAGGGCGGAGTCAGGGAAGGTAAGTGGCAGAATCACTATACCTGATGTCAATTAACCTGTGTTTGTGTGTGTCTTCCCAGTGACCGCGTCCTACTTAAAGAGGGAGAGCAGAGGAGCTTATCCCCGAACCAGACGCCGGTTGTGTGTGTGTCTGTGTTAGTCACTGGATGTTTCACTGAAAAGTGTGGGATACAAATTTGAAACAGGAGAGAAAAATGGAGGACGTGAGTGTGCGAATGGAACGTGATAGACCGACTACAGTAACGGAAAGAAAGCGAGAAGAAAAGATGTTATGTTATATACGAAGGAAAGGAATGTACACAACCGGCGTCTGGTTCGGGGATGAGCTCCTCTGCTCTCCCTCTTTAAGTAGGGCACGGTCACTGGGAAGACACACACAAACACAGGTTAAGGCTACGTTTACATTAGACCGTATCTGTCTCGTTTTCTTCGCGGATGCACTGTCCGTTTACATTAAACCCCCTGGAAACGCCAGGAAACGGGAATCCGCCAGCGTCCACGTATTCAATCCAGATCGTGTCAGCTCCGGTGCTGTGTAAACATTCAGAATAAGCTGTGCTGAGCTCTAGCTGGCGTATCATTGGACAACATCACTGTGACATCCACCTTCCTGATTCGCTGGCGTTGGTCATGTGACGCGACTGCTGAAAAACGGCGCGGACTTCCGCCTTGTATCACCTTTCATTAAAGAGTATAAAAGTATGAAAATACTGCAAATACTGATGCAAATACTGCCCATTGTGTAGTTATGATTGTCTTTAGGCTTGCCATCCTTCCACTTGCAAGTAGTAAGTGATATGCGCTGGGATCACACACACAGCGGCTCAGTCCCGAATCGTGGCTTGTTCACTTCACTCGCGCGCTGTGTGAGCTGCGCAGGGCCGGAGTGCGCACCCTCCAGAGGGCACTCGCTGTTCAGGGCGGAGTGATTTGGAGCGCAGGATGCCTGCGGAGCCGAGCGTATCCGTGTATTAGGCTTGCCATCCTTCTACTTGCAAGTGGTGAGCCTTGCGCGGCTTGCTATCCTTCTACTTGCAAGTGGTGAGCCTTGCGCGGCTTGCCATCCTTCTACTTGCAAGTGGTGAGCCTTGCGCGGCTTGCCATCCTTCTACTTGCAAGTGGTGAGCCTTGCGCGGCTTGCCATCCTTCTACTTGCAAGTGGTGAGCCTTGCGCATGCCCTAAATGCACTGGGATCATGTTACGCGCCGTCTGAAATGCACTGGGATCATGTTACGCGCCGTCTAAAGTCATGTGATTAGCGTATCCGCGTATTGCCGTTGCTGTGTGCACGGCTAACGGTTTTAGTGTAAACGCGAATCGTTTTAAGAACGTTAATCTGATGATCCGCTGATTCGACGTAATGTAAACATAGCCTAATTGACATCAGGTGTAGTGATTCTGCCACTTACCTTCCCTAACTCCGCCCTCCTGTCACAGACCGGTGCTTGACCACACCCCCGCTGCCACACAGACTAATGGCCCTTTTCCACTACCCTTTTTCAGCTCACTTCAGCCCAACACTGCTTGCATTTCGACTATCTCAGAACAGCACGACTCAGCTCACTTCAGCCCTGCTTAGCACCCAAAACTCGCACCGTTTTGGAGTGGGGCTGAAGCGAGCCAAACCGAGCTGAGTGAGGCTGGGGGCGTGAGGAGACACTCCCCTGTGCACTGATTGGTGAGGAGGAGTGTCCTCACATGCCCACACACGCCCCGCGAGCACGCTGGGATCTGTAAACACTGTAAACCCGGAAGAAGAATAATTACGAATTACCAGAATTTCTGAAGCCTTATGCGCCTCGCCTCATCTATACGCTCTTGCCAGTATCTGTTGGCATTGTCGGTGACAACAAGCCACAGAACCAAGACCAGCAACACTAACGACTCCATGTCCTCCATGTTTATTGTTTACTATCCGGGTCGTGAGACTACCGCTTAAAAGCTCACTGATGTCACTGTTTGCGCTGCTTAACGACATCACGTGACGTCCACCCACTTTCGCTAACTCCACCCAATGTGTCCACCCACTTCCAGCCAGCACGGTTCAGCGCGACTGTAGTCGAAATGCAACTCCAACAGCCCCGCTCAGCTCGACTCAGCCCAACTCAGCACGGCACGGCTCAGCCGCGTTTGTAGTGGAAAAGCGGCTTATGTCTCCGTCAGCTCTGAATGACCTGGTATTTCCTGGTAGCCTAAATTTGTGACTTTTTTTCTCGAAAATTTCGAGTTTATTTTCTCAAAACTTTTGACTTTTTTCTCGAAATTTCTGACTTTAATCTCGAAAATAATGAGTTTCTTTCTCAGAAATTAAAAAATATATAGTTTTTTTTTTTACAGAAGATAACAAACATCAGCGCTGGATCAGGGAGGCCATGGAGATCTGTAAGCGAAGCCCGAGGACCATCAACCGGGATGAGGGAGCATACATGCTCTCCCATACCTGGAGTGACATCTTGCAGGGGACGAACAGACAGTATAAGGCGTGACCGACCTGTCAAACCAGACAGGAAGGCCACGCCTTCAGAAACAGCAGCTGATAAAAGATGCGTCACCAATTAACATCCGGTGACACTCTGAGGAAGACGGAAGTTGTACGTCGAAACATGTCAGGTAAACAAACCCAAAAATTAGATGTCTGATAAAAAAGAAAAAAAAAAAAACTAACTATATTTAATATAAGACATAATGAACGTAAT
This sequence comes from Neoarius graeffei, assembly GCF_027579695.1. Lineage (NCBI taxonomy): Eukaryota > Metazoa > Chordata > Actinopteri > Siluriformes > Ariidae > Neoarius > Neoarius graeffei. The sequence goes on from NC_083595.1 coordinate 26,772,619, forward strand.
CGAAAGATAAAAAAAATATATGTATTTTTTAGTGGCACTATCGCTCTTCCGTAACGTGTCACTCACACCGTCGCCTTTTTTTTTTCGGTGCGCCACAGCTTGGATTTATAAAAACTGATGATGCATGTCTAGTCAGCGGGAAAAACACTGGGAGTGACGTCATTGGAGTGAAATATCAGGAAATGTGTGACTCAGATCCATGATGTATTTCGTATGAAAAATTAGTTTTTTCAACACGAGAAGATAAACTTCATATCTTCAAGCCAGTGTGTGATTTACTTTTTATTATATAGACACATTCACAAACAAAAAGTTCACAAATTTATCATAATTCATTGACATCCTCACGAGTGAAGATATTGAAAAATATGTCCTGGATGTACTTCGTATGAAAAATGAGTGGGATATTTCCCAGTAAAATACCCGTGTCTATGTAAAATATACATGTGTGTGTGTGTCTGTATATATATATATTTTTTTTCATTCCAAATAAGCTAGCTAGTTTGGTGGAAAGGGGATGGTGTAACTGAAAGTGTTGGTCATACTGAAATTTATTATTATTATTATTATTATTATTATTATTATTATTATTATTATTATTAATGTTTAATATTTTACTTTCCATTGAGGAACTTTTACTTAGTTTTGACCTTCTTTTGTGTCAGGAATAAACTGTTGTCCACTGTGTGTGTGAGAGAGAGAGAGAGAGAGAGAGAGAGCACTGTGATGGGCTGAATGTGTGTTATCACACTGAAAACTCATGATCAGGCCTGAGGAAAAATAGCAGTATGTTTCAGTTTGTCTCATGACCAGGAAGTCGATAGATAGATATTTATTTATTACATCTTAACCACTTTCTCTATTTGATTGTATTAATAATAATAATTGCTGTTTAAATGACATTTTGCAAACGACAGTGCCACTTATGTACATCAACCTCACAAGTTTCCTTTTAATGTTAACGTTGAAAAATAAAGCCAAGCAACACACGGACTAATTAGTTATTTGCATCTGTTAATTAAATTGTAAATAAATAGGTTAAATATATGTGTACAGGTAGAACACTAAAATACCAAGCTAGCTGTTAGATATTTTTTTCCTTGCAGGTGGTATAAAGAAGTGAAAGCAGTTCATAATCTCTCCTGAATTATTAATGCATGTCTAACCAGTCTGTATTGCAGATGATGAGTAAGAAAAGAAATCATGAGTAAGCTGCCAGTGAAGAATGTCTGTGCAGTAATGTCTGCTGGGAACTCACCTCCCATTTGTTTTAAAGGGATCCTCCAGCGGATTTATTTTCAAACTTATTTTAAAGGTAGACTGCCTTTCAGGTTTTTCAAGTCTAGGTCATAAAAAGAATTTTCCCTGACACTCAATTGTTTTTGTTTAGTGAACTGAAAGTAACTGAATTTGAATCACAGACTTCCTATTTTATTCATTTTTTAAAAATAGAACAATTAATGAATTTAGGGCCACGCGGCCCTAACTTCTCGGCTATTTTTTCTTGCTTCACCATGACCCAATTCAAGATACAACTTCATGCATCACTTGGTGGGCTTTCTCCTTTCACACAAGGCATTGCGGGATACAAATTTGAAACAGGAGAGGAAAATGGAGGACACGAATGAAACATAAAGACCGACTACAGTAACAGAAAGCAAGAAGAAAAGATGTTATGTTGCAAAGGAAAGGAAACACAGGACCAAACTAATAAATATCGGCGGTCAGCGAGCACCTCGCTGTGATCAGCTGTTCGTTTAGCGAGAAAATTATGTAACTGTCAGTGCACAGTCAAGGTAGCCTGTAGATAGTAGTAATGCAACACTGTGGATGCCAGCTGCCATAAAACCCAAAAGAACAAGGAAAAGAAGCAGGTAAAACTGTGTATGTGCACACCGGCCTTCCTCTGTCTGCTTAACTGCATGAAGCGAGTGATTTCATGCACATTATTTGTGAGGAAATCCCTTCAAATTTAATAACTTCCCAGCCACAAAATAACCTTTTTTTTTTTTTAAGTTATTACAGAAATAAACATATATCACTGTGGCAGCAGGGGCATGGTCAAGTGCCGGTCTGTGACAGGAGGGCGGAGTCAGGGAAGGTAAGTGGCAGAATCACTACACCTGACTGCAATTAACCTGTGTTTGTGTGTCTTCCCAGTGACCGCGCCCTATTTAAGGAGGGAGATCGAGAGCAGAGGAGATCATCCCTGGACGAGACGCTAGTGTGTGTGTGTCTCGGTGTGTTTGGAATCTGTCTATTGTCGGACTGAAAAGTGCGGCAATAAAGCCTCTGTGTGCACCTGATCTCTGTCCTGCCGTCCTCTGTGCTCCACCCACACGTAGCGAACCGTTACAGTGGTGCCGAAACCCGGGATCCAGAGTGGAGCACCCACCGATCAGCCCCATGGAGTCCTCCCCGTTCGCCGACCTGGTCCACGCCCTAGCAAAGCCAGCACCAGGCGCTCGTCACCCTCCGGAAGGAACAAGAGCGGCGTTTCGAAGCCCTGGTGCTGGCCCAGCAGGAAGACCGTGAGGCGTTCCGGCACCTCCTCGCGTCAGCGGGGTGCACCAGCGCTCCGGCTGCGGGCCCGTCTCCCCTCACCGTCACCAAGATGGGCCATCCTCCAGCGCATGGGGCGCACTCCCGAGCAACAGCGCCAGCGCTTCTGCGCTCTGCACTTGGAGGAAGTCGGCCGGCCGTTCGCGTTCGGCCAGCAGCTCTGGGACGCCTGCTGGCGGTGGCTGAGGGCCGACGACTGCGACGCCGAGGGGATCATCGACCAGGTGGTGCTGGAACAGTTCGTCGCTCGCTTACCCGCAGGAACCGCGGAGTGGGTCCAGTGCCACCGCCCGGCGTCGCTGGATCAGGCAGTGGAGCTGGCGGAGGATCATTTGGCGGCTGTTCCGGCGGCAGGACAGCAGATGGCGTCTACTCTTCTCTCCTCTTCTCTCTCTCTCTCTCTCCCCCTCCTTCTGTGTCCTGTCCTCGCCCCATTCCCTCACCGCTGAGACGGGGGCCGGCACCACCCCAGCCGGCCTGCCGCACCCGCGGTGCTCTCCCGTTTCTCCCTTCTGTGTCTGTCTCTCCCCCCCCCCTCAGGTGAGTGAGACCCAGAACACCGGTGCAGAGGAAAAGCCCGGGCCGGTTTGCTGGCGCTGTGGGGAGCCAGGCCACCTTCAACAACAGTGCACGGCAATGGAAGTGGGCGCGGTGGTTCGGATCCCCGACGCGCCAGAGGCCGCCCTCGATCGGGCCGGAGTGTATCGTATACCGGTGAGTATTCAAGGGGCTACATAGCAGGCGTTGGTGGATTTGGGTTGTAATCAGACCTCAATTCGCCAAAGCCTGGTGCAAAACGAGGCATTGGGGGGAGCACAGGGGGTGAAGGTGTTGTGTGTGTGCATGGGGATGTTCACCGCTACCCTTTGGTGTCGGTCCACATTTTTTTCAGAGGGGAAAAATCTATAGTGAAGGCGGCGGTTAATCCTCGCCTTACCCACTCTTTAATTTTGGGGACTGATTGGCCGGGATTTCGGGGGTTAATGAGATGCTTAGTAAAGTGTGGGTCCTGCCATTTGACAGGGGGAGGTCCCGGTGTCGCTTTGGCGGGAGCAGCTGTCACAGAGCCGTCTGCGTCATCTCCGCGTCAGAGTGAGGAGCCGCCGGCTCCTCCTCTCTCTACTGGGGAATCCCTCGCGGATTTCCCATTAGAACAATCGCGAGACGAGACTCTGCGACATGCGTTTGACCAAGTGAGAGTAATCGATGGTCAAACGCTCCAGCCGAACGCCACCCCGTCCTTCCCCTACTTCGCAATTATGAAGGATAGGTTATACCGAGTGACGCAGGACACTCAAACTAAAGAGCGAATCACGCAGCTTTTAATTCTGAAGAGCCGCCGGGAATTGGTATTCCAGGCGGCTCACTTTAATCCCATGGCTGGACACTTAGGGCAGGATAAGACACTAGCCCAAATAATGGCCCGATTCTATTGGCCGGGGATTCGCGGCGATGTTCGTAGGTGGTGTACGGCATGCCGCGAATACCAGTTAGTAAATCCAGCAGCCATTCCAAAAGCGCCTTTGCGCCCTCTTCCATTGATCGAGACCCCGTTTGAGAGAATTGGGATGGATCTCGTCGGGCCATTAGATCGGTCAGCACGAGGGTATCGCTTTATATTAGTTCTGGTGGACTATGCAACGCAATACCCGGAAGCAGTGCCTCTGCGCAATATCTCAGCATGCAGTATTGCAGAGGCACTCTTCCGCGTTATCTACCGAGTCGGAATCCCGAAAGAGATTCTGACTGATCAAGGTCAAGTCAAGTCAAGTTTATTTGTATAGCGCTTTTAACAATAAACATTGTCGCAAAGCAGCTTTACAGAATTTGAACGACTTAAAACACAAGCTAATTTATCCCTAATCTATCCCCAATGAGCAAGCCTGTGGCGACGGTGGCAAGGAAAAACTCCCTCAGACGACATGAGGAAGAAACCTCGAGAGGAACCAGACTCAAAAGGGAACCCATCCTCATTTGGGCAACAACAGACAGCCTGACTATAATATTAACAGTTTTAACATGAGGACAGTTTCGTTGATGTTATAACTCTTCATTGATGGAAACTTGAGTGCAAAACTGTTTATGATAACTGCAGTCCTAAAGTTAGCAAGACAACTGTAGTCCTCAGCCATAAAAGCATTACTGTAAGAGTCCAGAGCATCCTCCAGGTATAACCCTCAACTGTCCTCATGGGGCCGTCCTTCACAGGAGCGGTGCGATAAAACTCCGACCAGACACAGGGCACCAGGATGGATCAAGCAGGTCCGAGGGGCAGAAGAGGCCAGCATCTCAATCCCAGGACCAACATGTAACTCAGAGGGACAGATTGGGGGGGGGGGGGAAGAGAGAGAGAAAGAAAACACATGTTGTTAGGTATGCCCTAAAAATGACAAGTATTAAATCTGTGTGGTAGGCTCGCAGAGACGAGTGTCTTTACATCAGGCATAACACACAACAATGGCATGTTAATATGGTAAAAAATATATCATGACCTGCTCTGGCTGGATGCTTGATTGGGTGATGGGAGCACACTCCTCAGCAATGATGAGATGCAGATGGGACCCTTAGGGCTGGCCAAGACAATTCAGTGACATTTCACCGGGTCTGGGATATGCAACAGAAAGTCTGACGGCCGATTCCCTGCAGGCTACGATATCCAGTCGAGGTCTCCACCCTCTCCACCAAAAGATTTCCTGTTGACTCCATGTAACTCAGAGGGACAGATTTGGGGTGGGGGAGGGGAGGGAAAGAAAACACAGGTTGTTAGGTATGCCCAATGTCACCTGAATAAGTAGGAGCAGTATACATATTGCACCGAGTACAAGCAGGGACTCCGGGAACTAACTATGACAGCATAACTAAAAGGAGAGAGCCAGAAGGTAACACAGGCTTGAGGGAGCCCCGGGACATAAAGCAGCCAGCCACTACACCGTCAACAAACTCGAGTGAGCAAGCGAGTGGGGACTGACAGCATCCATACATCCCAGTTTACCAAAACACTCTATGTCTGAGGACCCTCTAGATCTACACCTTTACCTCATAAACACCATTAACAAAAGGCTTGACTAAACAGATATGTTTTCAGCCTAGACTTAAATGCTGAGACTGTGTCTGATTCCCGAACATTACTTGGAAGGCTGTTCCATAACTGTGGGGCTTTGTAAGAAAAGGCTCTGCCCCCTGATGTAGCTTTCACTATACGAGGTACCAGCAGATAGCCTGCACCTTTTGATCCAAGTAGGCGTGGCGGGTCATAGAGGAGGAGAAGTTCACTCAGGTACTGTGGTGTGAGACCATTTAGTGCTTTAAAGGTCAATAGTAGTATTTTATAATCAATACGAAATTTGATTGGGAGCCAATGCAGTGTGGATAAGACAGGCGTGATGTGGTCATATTTTCTAGTTCTAGTAAGGACTCTTGCTGCTGCATTTTGAACTAACTGGAGCTTATTTATGCACTTATTGGAACATCCAGACAGTAAGGCATTACAGTAATCCTACCTGGAGGTAATGAAAGCATGGACTAGTTTTTCTGCGTCACGCAATGACATTAAATTTCTTATCTTTGCAATATTTCTGAGATGAAAGAAAGCTATCCGGGTGATGTTATTAATGTGAGTTTCGAATGAAAGACTGGGGTCAATAATCACTCCGAGGTCTTTTACTGCTGCACGTGAAGAAACAGAAAGGACATCCAGAGTCACTGTGTAATCAGAAAACTTATTTCTAGCTGTATGTGGTCCTAGTACAAGTACTTCAGTCTTGTCAGAGTTAAGCAGAAGGAAATTAATAAGCATCCAGTGTCTAATGTCCTTAACACATTCCTCAATTCTATTAAGCTGGTGTCTCTCATCAGGTTTTGCAGAGACATACAACTGTGTGTCATCAGCATAACAGTGGAAACTAATACAATGTTTACGAATAATATCACCCAGAGGTAACATATATCGAGAAAAAAGCAGTGGACCCAAGACAGAACCTTGTGGAATACCAAACTTTACCTCAGTATGTCTAGAAATATCACCATTTATATCAACATACTGATAACGATCAGTTAGATAAGACCTGAGTCAGGAGAGGGCCATTCCCTTAACTCCCACAACATTTTCTAGTCTATCCAGAAGAATGGAATGATCAATGGTATCAAATGCTGCACTTAGGTCAAGCAACACAAGTAGCGAGCCACAGCCCTGATCAGACGCCAACAATAGGTCGTTTACTACTTTAACCAGTGCTGTCTCTGTGCTATGATGAGGTCTAAATCCTGACTGATACATTTCATGGATGTTATTCCTATGTAAATATGAGCATAACTGCTGTGCCACAGCTTTTTCAAGGATCTTGGAGATAAAGGGGAGGTTTGATATTGGCCGATAATTGGACAGCTGACAGGGATCAAGGTCAGGTTTTTTAATCAGGGGTTTGATAACTGCTAGTTTAAAGGATTTGGGTACATAGCCAATCCTAAGAGAAGAATTTACCGTATTTTCTGGACTATAAGCCGCTACTTTTTTCCTAGGTTTTGAACCATGCGGCTTATACAAAGGTGCGGCTATTCTGTGGATTTTTCTTCCACCGCTAGGGGCGCTCTAACCGGAAGTAGAATCAAAAATAAGATAGACGAAAAATCAATGCAAAGAAGAATTAGCAGATCTTTAGCAGATAGAACACGCACGACAAATTACTAACTGGTAATTATTTTCAAATCCAGCGAAGATGATTAAAGTGACTTGTGGTTTCAAACACAGGAGAAATGAAGGTAAATAAATACCGGTTATTTTCTCTTGGTTCTGTTCCGTTTTAATCAGCAAAGTTGCTGCCGTGTTAAAAGGCACTGTTCGGAAAGAATCTGTTCAGGTACATACATGTACATTTACAGTACAAAATCGTTCTGTACATGCAGTAAATATCTAAGTTTTCAACATAGATATCTGCGGCTTATAGCCCGGTGCGGCTTGTATATCTTTTTTTTAATTTTTTTTTTTAAATAGAGCGGATGCGGCTTATATACAGGTGCGCTCTATAGTCCAGAAAATACGGTATTATTTTTAGAAGCGGTTCAATTACTCCAGGCATTATCTGTTTGAATAGATGTGTAGGTAAGGGATCTAATACGCAAGTTGAGGCTTTTGATGTAGAGATTAATGAAAGTAATTCAGTTTCTTTAAGGGGAGTAAAACATTCTAACTGATGATCTGATACAGTTATATAGTTAACTACAAGGTCACTTTCATTGTCTGACCTTAAATTAGTAGTTTGAATTTTTTGTCGGATATTCTCAATTTTGTCATTAAAAAAATTCATGAAGTCGTTGCTACTACATACTGCAGGTGTGCATGTGTCGATAGTGGACTTATTCCTGGTTAATTTTGCTACAGTATTAAATAGGAATCTAGGATTATTTTTGTTATCTTCTATTAGGGAGGAGAAATATGTTGATCTCGCAGCACTAAGAGCTTTTCTATACTTCAGGAAGCTCTCCTTCCAAGCTAATTTGAACACTACCAATTTTGTTTGACACCATTTACATTCCAGTTTTCAAGTGGTCTGTTTTAATGTGCGAGTGTCATCATTATTACCAGGGTGCTAATTTTTTGTCTCTGACCATTTTCCTTTTTAGAGGAGCTACATTATCTAAAGTATGGCGGAATGTTGACTCTAAGCATTCAGTTGCCTGATCAAGTTCTGCAGGGGCTGACAGTGACCCAATCAAAGTTGACAACTCTGGGAGATCATTTATAAAGCTCTGTGTAGTAGTTGACGTGAAAGTACGTTTAATACAGTAGCGTGGTGAGGTGCATATATTATTACTCAGACATAGTTTGAATGAGATGAGATAATGATCTGAGATAACTTCAGACTGTGGAAGTATGACTATATTGTCTACGTTTAATCTGAATGTTAGTATTAGATCAAGGGTGTGACCACCATTATGGGTCGGTCCTATGACATTCTGCTTAATCCCGACTGAATCTAAGATGGACACAAACGCTGTTTTTAAAGGGTATTCTGGGTTATCGAAGTGAATATTAAAATCTCCGACAACTAAAGCTTTGTCTAAGGAAATAACCAGATCTGAGATAAAATCTGCAAATTCAGAAAGAAACTCAGAATATGGCCCCGGGGGCCTGTAAATAATAAGCAATGGAATTAACTGGGTAGACTTATTTTTCGAGGCTACATACATTTATATGAGTATGAAGAACTTCAAATGTATTAAATTTATAACCAGGTTTTTGTGTTACACCTAGATAATTGTTATAAATAACCACAACGCCTCCTCCTCTGCCAGTTAGACGAGGCTGGTGTATATAACTGTATCCAGGAGGACTCGCTTCATTTAATGCTATATATTCATTTGGCTTAATCCATGTTTCAGTTAAACAAAGTACATTAAACTCCTGATCAGTAATGAGTTCATTAACCATTAGCACTTTAGATGTAAGAGATCTAATATTTAATAGCCCCACCTTTAGATCAAAGGTGCTGGCACCAGCTGTACAGTCAGTATGATCTAATTTTATATTGATTAGGTTACTGGAACAAACTCTCTGAAAATTTCTACCTTTTTGTTGAGCTTGGGGAACAGAGCTATCAAGGCACTACATTTATATCACGGACACTGCGCGAACTGTATGGGTTATTGGGGATTAAGCTGATCCGCACCAGTGTGTATCACCCACAAACGGACGGTTTAGTGGAACGGTTCAATCGCACCTTCAAAAATATCATTAAAAATTCGTAAGTGAGGATGCACGTAATTGGGATAAGTGGCTCGAGCCCTTGTTGTTCTCAGTGCGAGAGGTTCCCCAAGCCTCCACGGGGTTCTCCCCGTTCGAATTATTATATGGGCGTAAGCCGCGCGGCATCCTAGACGTGCTGCGGGAAAATTGGGAGGAGGGACCTTCACAAAGCAAGAATGAAATTCAATACGTTATGGACCTGCACGCAAAACTCCACACGCTCACCCACCTAACTCAGGAGAATTTGTGGCAGGCCCAGGAACGGCAAGCCCGCCTGTACAACAAGGGTACGCGCCTTAGGGAGTTCACCCAGGGAGATAAAGTACTCGTACTATTGCCCACTTCGAGCTCCAAATTGATCGCCAAGTGGCAAGGGCCCTTTAAGGTCACACGGCGAGTCGGGGACGTCGACTATGAGGTGAGGCGAACGGACAGGGGTGGGGCACTACAAATTTACCACCTCAACCTGCTTAAACTCTGGAATGAGGAGGTCCCCGTGGCGTTGGTGTCGGTGGTTCCGGAGAAGGCGGAGCTGGGACCGGAGGTTCAAAAGAGGGCATTGGCATCACGCACCTCTCCGGTCCCCTGTGGAGACCACCTCTCCCCGACCCAACTCACGGAGGTCGCCCAGTTGCAGACCGAGTTGTCAGATGTGTTCTCGCCCCTGCCCGGTCGCACCAACCTCATAGAGCACCACATAGAGACGCCCCCGGGGGTAGTAGTGCGTAGCTGCCCTTACAGGTTACCCGAACACAAAAAAAAAGGTGGTTCGGGAAGAACTTGAGACCATGCTCGAAATGGGCATCATCGAGGAGTCCCACAGTGACTGGAATAGCCCGGTGATCTTGGTACCCAAGGCCGACGGGTCGGTCCGGTTCTGTGTGGACTACAGAAAAGTCAACGCGGTGTCTAAATTTGATGCGTACCCGATGCCTCGTATTGATGAGTTGCTCAATCGACTCGGCACTGCTCGCTTTTATTCGACGCTGGATTTGACGAAGGGATATTGGCAGATCCCCTTGACTCCACTATCCCGAGAGAAAACAGCCTTTTCCACACCGTTTGGTTTACACCAATTCGTCACCCTTCCGTTTGGGCTGTTTGGGGCGCCCGCTACGTTTCAGCGGCTAATGGACAGAGTCCTCCGCCCTCACGCCACTTATGCGGCCGCCTATCTGAATGATATTATCATCTATAGTAATGACTGGCAGAGGCACCTCGAACATCTGAGGGCCGTCCTTGGGTCGCTGAGACGAGCGGGGCTCACAGCCAACCCAAAGAAGTGTGCGATTGGGCAGGTGGAAGTACGGTATCTGGGCTTCCACTGGGGCAACGGGCAGGTGCGTCCCCAAATTAATAAGACGGCAGCGATTGCGGCCTGCCCGAGGCCCAAGACCAAAAAGGGGGTGAGGCAGTTCCTGGGGCTGGCTGGCTATTACCGTAGGTTTATACCTAATTATTCAGATGTCACCAGCCCGCTGACTGACCTCACTAAAAAGGGGGCACCAGATCCGGTCCAGTGGACGGAGCAGTGCCAGCAGGCTTTTTCTGAAGTGAAGGCTGCACTGTGTGGGGGGGCCACTTTTACACTCCCCTGACTTTTCTCTCCCCTTTGTGTTGCAGACCAATGCGTCGAACAGAGGGCTGGGGGCGCTTTTGTCCCAGGAGGTGGAGGGGGAGGACCGCCCCATCCTGTACATTAGCAGGAAGCTGTCAGTGCGTGAGGGGCGCTACAGCACGATCAAGAAAGAGTGTCTGGCGATCAAGTGGGTGGTCCTCGCCCTCTGTTACTACCTGCTGGGGCGCCCTTTCACCCTCTGTTCGGACCACGCGCCCCTCTAGTGGCTCCACCGCATGAAAGATGCCAACGCGCGGATCACCCGTTGGTATCTGGCACTCCAACCCTTCAATTTCAAGGTGGTCCACAGGCCGGGGGCGCAGATGGTCGTGGCGGACTTCCTCTCCCGTCAAGGGGGGGTGGGGGAGTCGGCTGCAGGCCGGACGGCCGCCCGGCCTGAGTCGGGCGGTGGGGGTATGTGGCAGTGGGGGCGTGATCAAGCGCCGGTCTGTGACAGGAGGGCGGAGTCAGGGAAGGTAAGTGGCAGAATCACTACACCTGACGGCAATTAACCTGTGTTTGTGTGTCTTCCCAGTGACCGTGCCCTATTTAAGGAGGGAGATCGAGAGCAGAGGAGATCATCCCTGGACGAGACACTAGTGTGTGTGTGTCTCGGTGTGTTTGGAATCTGTCTATTGTCAGACTGAAAAGTGCGGCAATAAAGCCTCTGTGTGCACCTGATCTCTGTCCTGCCGTCCTCTGTGCTCCACCCACATGTAGCGAACCGTTACAATCACAATGGCCAATTTTTAGAGGAAACTAAAGTTCACCAATTTTATGAAATTGAAAGGCCATGTAGCTTTAAGTAAAAGTAGTCACAAATTTAAAAAAAATCAAGCTTTCATTTTTGGAGACCAAATAGTGTTTGAGAAAAATAAATTTTCTTTAAAATGCCAGATGGGCTTCCTGCGCTGGTGACGTATGCAGTGACATCAGGTAGTGTCGCTTGGAGCAACTCAGTTGTTTATATTTTCTATTTACATCGTAGTTTTGCTACACGAAGTGTCATGTCACCAGAGGTGGAAAAACCCGGGTGCAGAAAGTAAAAACCCTGCCACATTTTTGCTCCAGCCAATTCAATGAACCAGCTGATCCTAATTACCACATCCCCTAAGCCAGGTTGATGAGCTAATTGGTGAAATCACCTGTGTTGAGAGCACAGGCAGAAGGAAAACCTAAGCAGGACTTTTACTTTGTCAGTCCAGTTTTTCCACCTCTGCATGTCACGCTGCAAGTTGAGCCATTTTAAACTGCGATTTTAGAGCGTGCAGACACACACAAACACTACACCACGCTTTGCCACACACTTTATCTGTAGATCACGTAAAAAAGATTTTGCAACGCGAGGTCTCGTTTCCAACCTAGTTTCTGTCTTTGACACTTTGCCACAGCTAAGCAAACACACTTTGCATTTTCACTGCAGAACCACAATCTAGTTCCAGCTTGTGCTTTCTTTTTAGCATCATTGAGGCATTTATATGCTACACAGTGAGACATACTTATTTAAAAAACTGATAAATTGGGGAAAATACTTGTAAAACTAGCAAAACTAGAATGTAAACAGAGAATATAAACAGCTGAATTGCTCCAAGCAACCACTACCTGACGTCATCGCATACGTCACCACTGCAGGAAGCCCATCGGGCATTTTAAAGAGAATTTATTTGTCTTGAACATTATTTGGTCTCCAAAAATGAAAGTTTGTATTTTGGAATCTGCAACTACTTTTACTTAAAATAAGTTTGAAAATAAATTAGCTGGAGGAGCCCTTTAAACTTCCAACCAAGTACTATATTAGATAGATAGATGGATGGATGGATGGATGGATAGATAGATTATATATTGCCCATTATAATGCCAGAATTTCTTTGATAAAGAGATCAAATGTAGATGAACAGAAACAACATAACACATCAAAATTATTACAACAAATGAGTAGTACACAGCAGCACAGACTGAGTGGCTTGCTGTAGTTGTTGTAAAAGCATTTCATTTGCATCATTAACTGTAAATGCCTTAAGCTAAGAGAGATGAGACTGAGATGGTATGGGCACATCCTGAGAAGAGATGCAGAGCATGTGGGAAGGAGAATGTTGAGGATGGAGCTGCCAGGCAAACGAAAACAAGGAAGGCCAAAGAGAAGATACATGGATGTGGTGAGAGAGGATATGAAAGTGGCAGGTGTGGTAGAGAAGGATGCAGAAGACAGGGAGCAATGGAGACGAAAGATCCGCTGTGGCGACCCCTAATCGGGAGCAGCCAAAAGAAGAACTGTAAATGCCTCTTTCAACTCCACTCCATCTCTGAACCTTACAGGCTGCATCCATCCATCTATCTATCTATCTTTCTCTCATGTGAACAGTGTGCTTCCCTGGAATAACACGACGAAGCCTCTCAGCCTGTCCTGTAAAAAGTGTACCATAACCTTTCAGAGCCAGGAATCTGAATCTCACACATGCTGCTTGAATGTATTTGTGGAGGTATTGTCTGGAAGTTCCCTATGATTTAGCTTTTACAAACAGGTCGATGGAATTAGACAATGACATTTCCTTATTGTTTGTGTTTCGAGGAAGGTTAAGCATTAAGATTACTTTCGAAACTGCAGGCCTGTTTGTAAAAGAAGCAGTACGTGCGTTTGGTTTTACAGTTATGACCCGAATTTTCTCTTCATTATTATTATTGTCTGAGTGTTTAGTCTATGTCTAGTTCTTATCTAGTGTTTATACTGTTTATTTCAGAGGTGTCAAGTAACGAAGTACAAATACTTCGTTACCTTACTAAAGTAGAAATTTTGGTTATCTATACTTTAGTGGAGTAATTATTTTTCAGTTGACTTTTTACTTCTACTCCTTACATTTTTACGCAATTATCTGTACTTTCTCATTCTCATCTCATCTCATTATCTCTAGCCGCTTTATCCTTCTACAGGGTCGCAGGCAAGCTGGAGCCTATCCCAGCTGACTACGGGCGAAAGGCGGGGTACACCCTGGACAAGTCGCCAGGTCATCACAGGGCTGACACATAGACACAGACAACCATTCACACTCACATTCACACCTATGGTCAATTTAGAGTCACCAGTTAACCTAACCTGCATGTCTTTGGACTGTGGGGGAAACCGGAGCACCCGGAGGAAACCCACGCGGACACGGGGAGAACATGCAAACTCCACACAGAAAGGCCCTCGCCGGCCCCGGGGCTCGAACCCAGGACCTTCTTGCTGTGAGGCGACAGCGCTAACCACTACACAACCGTGCCGCCATCTGTACTTTCTACTCCTTACATTTTAAAAATAGCCTCATTACTCATTTCATTTTGGCTTGTTTTCATTCCAGCTTGTCATAGTTCAAAACAAAAAACAACAATGACCACTGATAATTCGCGCCATCCACATAGAGTGAATTTGACTGTGGTTGGATGAGAAGTATAAACATACAGTGGTGCTTGAAAGTTTGTGAACCCTTTAGAATTTTCAATATTTCTACATAAATATGACCTAAAACATGAACAGATTTTCACACAAGTCCTAAAAGTAGGTAAAAAGAACCCAATTAAACAAATGAGACAAAAATATTATACTTGGTCATTTATTTATTGAGGAAAATGATCCAATATTACATATCTGTGAGTGGCAAAAGTATGTGAACCTCTAGGATTAGCAGTTAATTTGAAGGTGAAATTAGAGTCAGGTGTTTTCAATCAATGGGTTGACAATCAGGTGTGAGTGGGCACCCTGTTTTATTTAAAGAACAGGGATCTAAGAGCAATTCCAGCGTTATGGACGTGACACTTGAACTCAAAATGGCAACAAATGACCCAGTGCATGTTTTATTGTCTCCCAGTATTTAAACAGGTGTTGCATATTTTAAGGCTGTACCATACTGGAGAAGTGATAGAACAAGAACAATTCCCATAGTACATCTAGGGCATGCCAGAAAGTGCCAATAAAAGATGCGTTATGGATGTGACAGAAAAAGTATCACTTTTCTTGGGTGACTGTACATTTTTATCAAACTCTGTGAAATCGTAAACCTAATGTCGAAATGGAGATATCCGTTTGATAGAGGGGTCCAAGGTGAATATTAAAAAACCTTTGTTTAAAATATTTTGTATTTCATGCAGAGTTTCGGAAGGAAAAGTCAGCGTTATGGATGTGACGAAATTCCGTTATGGATGTGACGCGTCTGAAATAGACATGGCATATGTTTAGAAAATCAGCAATTTAACCACCATAACCCTTTGAAAAACTCTCTAAATATCAGCTAAAACTATCAAAGTTCTTAAATAATATTTAGGATGGCTATTGTTTTGCTGTTTTGTGGATTTTAGCATACATTTCTGTGGCTTGTGGCAATAATATAGAATTGTACATGATCAAAGTTGATTTTAGCTTGGGTTTTACATTATAAGAAAGAAAGACTGACAGTGACATATTAGGTTGGTTACAAATTGGTTCAACTTATTCACATCTGTAAAATACAGGCCTAGGTGATATCTCTGGGAGTGGTTTTGATGTATTACATGTTGCTTTATTTTTGCATAGTGAGGTTGACATTTACATGGAATTGCCCCTATCAAAGTCTGATCTTCACAACACATGTTTGTGGAAGTGTATCATGGCACGAACAAAGGAGATTTGTGAGGACTTCAGAAAAAGCGTTGTTGATGCTCATCAGGCTGGAAAAGGTTACAAAACCATCTCTAAAGAGTTTGGACTCCACCAATCCACAGTCAGACAGATTGTGTACAAATGGAGGAAATCCAAGATCATTGTTACCCTCCCCAGGAGTGGTCGACCAAGAAAGATCACTCCAAGAGTAAGGCATGTAATAGTCAGTGAAGTCACAAAGGACCCCAGGGTAACTTCTAAGCAACTGAAGGCCTCTCTCACATTGGCTAATGTTCATGACTCCACCATCAGGAGAACACTGAACAACAATGGGGTGCATGGCAGGGTTTCAAGGAAAAAGCCAGTGCTCTCTAAAAAGAACATTGCTGTTCATCTGCAGTTTGCTAAAGATCATGTGGACAAGCCAGAAGGCTATTAGAAAAATGTTTTGTGGACGGATGAGACCAAAATAGAACTTTTTGTTTTAAACGAGAAGCGTTATGTTTGGAGAAAGGAAAACACTGCATTCCAGCATAAGAACCTTATCCCATCTGTGAAACATGGTGGTGGTAGTATCATGGTTTGGGCTTGTTTTGCTGCATCTGGGCCAGGATGGCTTGCCATCATTGATGGAACAATGAATTCTGAATTATACCAGCGAATTCTAAAGAAAAATGTCAGGACATCTGTCCATGAACTGAATCTCAAGAGAAGGTGGGTCATGCAGCAAGACAACGACCCTAAACACACAAGTCGTTCTACCAAAGAATGGTTAAAGAAGAATAAAGTTAATTCTTTGGAATGGCCAAGTCACAGTCCTGACCTTAATCCAATTGAAATCTTGTGGAAGGACCTGAAGCGAGCAGTTCATGTGAGGAAACCCACCAACATCCCAGAGTTGAAGCTGTTCTGTACGGAGGAATGGGCTAAAATTCCTCCAAGCCAGTGTGCAGGACTGACCAACAGTTTCAGGAAATGTTTAGTTGCAGTTATTGCTGCACAAGGGGGTCACACCAGATACTGAAAGCAATGGTTCACATACTTTTGCCACTCACAGATATGTAATATTGGATAATTTTCCTCAATAAATAAATGACCAAGTATAATATTTTTGTCTCATTTGTTTAACTGGGTTCTCTTTATCTACTTTTAGGACTTGTGTGAAAATCTGATGATGTTTTAGGTCATATTTATGCAGAAATATAGAAAATTCTAAAGGGTTCAGAAACTTTCGAGCACCACTGTATGCAATTCTGACACCCTATTGGTTTGTACGCGATTCATCACACCTGCAAATGACACAGAATCAGTGATCACGTCACATGCCAGCAAGGCACACTTGTATGAAGATGCCCGTGGTACAGACTGAAGAGAACTTGAGCAAAATATTGCAATTAAGCACCAGTGAGGAGGTTGGTAGCCAGGACGACCTAAAAGAAAGCCTTGCCACCCCTGCTGCCACCCCAGTTGGCAGTGACAAATTCAAAGAAAAATTACGGCCAATTTGACATTTACGTGCGTGAATTTCCAATGTCCGACTGCGGCGAATGAAGCACGAGATAACGCCAGAGATTGGTTGTTTTGGAAAATTGAGAGGCACAAAGCGAGGGAGCCAGGAGTCACAAGGAAAGGAGACACGGGAGGAAAGAGATAAAAGCTGATTAACTATCTATCAAGAAATGAAATTATAATGAATGAACAGTGCTAGCATAGTTGCGATGGTGATTTTGAGAGGATAAAAATCAGGTTGGAGAACGTTATTTAGCTAACTATACATGTAATGTGAAGCGTTTTGCTGAGCAACATGGAAATCGCTGCATTCAGCTGTTGTAGGCATGACAAGTTCATGTTATGCTCACTGGTGAGCCTTTACAAAGCGTGAGGGAAAAAAAACTATAAAATGTGACACTGGTGTAAATGGTTTGAATCATGCTGAACTTGAAGCAGTGTTGTTATTGTTGTTGTTTTTTAGTGTCTGTTCTTTTGCATATACAGTATAAAACTGTCCAGAAACGGTATAGACCTCATCTGAGAATGTGTGTTCTTCGTGAACAATAAAAGCATGAGATTAAGTTTGTCTGTATGAGTTTGTAAATGGCAGCCCGTGCCCTTTTGTAGTGTGTACATACTAATTGTCATCAAACTGTGATTAAATTCAGTATACAGTTAGGTCCATAAATATTTGGACAGAGACAACATTTTTCTAATTTTGGTTCTGTACATTACCACAATGAATTGTGAACAAAACAATTCAGATGCAGTTGAAGTTCAGACTTTCAGCTTTAATTCAGTGGGTTGAACAAAATGATTGCATAAAAATGTGAGGAACTAAAAGCATTTTTTAAACACAATCCCTTCATTTCAGGGGCTCAAAAGTAATTGGACAAATTAAATAATTGTAAATAAAATGTTCATTTCTAATACTTGGTTGAAAACCCTTTGTTGGCAATGACTGCCTGAAGTCTTGAACTCATGGACATCACCAGACGCTGTGTTTCCTCCTTTTTAATGCTCTGCCAGGCCTTTACTGCAGCGGTTTTCAGTTGCTGTTCATTTGTGGGCCTTTCTGTCTGAAGTTTAGTCTTTAACAAGTGAAATGCATGCTCAATTGGGTTGAGATCAGGTGACTGACTTGGCCATTCAAGAATATTCTACTTCTTTGCTTTAATAAACTCCTGGGTTGCTTTGGCTTTATGTTCTGGGTCATTGTCCATCTGTATTATGAAACGCCGACCAATCAGTTTGGCTGGATTTGAGCACACAATATGTCTCTGAATACCTCAGAATTCATCCGGCTGCTTCTGTCCTATGTCACATCATCAATAAACGCTATGACCCAGTGCCACTGGCAGCCATGCATGCCCAAGCCATCACACTGTCTCCGCCATGTTTTACAGATGATGTGGTATGCTTTGGATCATGAGCTGTACCATGCCTTCACCATACTTTTTTCTTTCCATCATTCTGGTAGAGGTTGATCTTGGTTTCATCTGTCCAAAGAATGCTCTTCCAGAACTGTGCTGGCTTTTTTAGATGTTTTTTTAGCAAAGTCCAATCTAGTCTTTTTATTCTTGAGGCTTATGAGTGGCTTGCACCGTGCAGTGAACCCTCTGTATTTACTTTCATGCAGTCTTCTCTTTATGGTAGATTTGAATATTGATAGGCCTACCTCATGGAGAGTGTTGTTCACTTGGTTGGCTGTTGTGAAGGGGTTTCTCTTCACCATTGACATTATTCTGCGATCATCCACTACTGTTGTCTTCTGTGAGTGTCCAGGTCTTTGCATTGATGAGTTCACTAGTGCTTTCTTTCTTTCTTTCTCAGGATGTACCAAACTGTAGATTTTGCCACTCCTAATATTGTAGCAATTTCTCGGATGTTTTTTTTCTGTTTTCGCAGCTTAAGGATGGCTTGTTTCACCTGCATGGAGAGCTCCTTTGACCGCATGTTTTCTTCACAGCAAAATCTTCCAAATGCAAGCACCACACCTCAAATCAACTCCAGGCCTTTTATCTGCTTAATTGAGAATGACATAATGAAGGAATTTCCCACACCTGCCCATGAAATAGCCTTTGAGTCAATTGTCCAATTACTTTTGGTCCCTTTAAAAACAGGGTGGCACATGTTAAGGAGCTGAAACTCCTAAACCCTTCATCCAATTTTAATGTGGATACCCTCAAATGAAAGCTGAAAGTCTGGACTTTATGTCCATGTCCATTACATAACTATAACTTGAATATGTTTCAGTAAACAGGTAAAAAAACAAAATTTGTGTCAGTGTCCAAATATATATATATATATATATATATATATATATATATATATATATGGACCTAACCTAATATAATATAACCTAACCTAATATATGGACCTAACTGTATATACGTCTGTAATACGTTGCCACCCCTCAAAAATTCCTTCCCCCTCTTGCCACCCCATAAATATTTTTCTAGATCCGCCCCTGAACCCTTTATTATCACTGTACGAGTGAAATTGACCATCAACCTGTCCTTACATACATACATACACATATTAACAAAGGGGGAGTAGACAGGACAGGAAGACAGGGAAAAAAGAAAATTACAGAGAACATGAGGAAAGGAGAGGAGAAAAAAGCAACCCCCACCCTATGCTCCTGTGAGGAGTACAGTGTGGGAACATTAAAAAAACCTCAGCACATAAGCACAAAAAACACAAATACACTTTACAACATGAAAACACGGGACTTGGGGGTGAAGGGGGGCAATCAGGGGTGGGGGGTAAGGGGGGAGGGGAGGAGGTAGAGCTAACCCAGCGCAAGCAAGCAGCCGTCCGCTCCTGCAGCCATGAGGGCGCTGGTCACACACCCGCTTGTCACACTGGGGGTGAAAGCGGCGACCACGGGAAGTGGGGGAAGGAATGCGAGAGCATCTCACAGCAGTGACCTTCAGGGGGAGATGTTGTCCCAGCAACGTCCTTGGCTGAGGCTGGTGCTGTCTCAGGGAGTCGAAAGTAGATAAGATTGGGATTGGTTGGTCTAGGGGCGAGCAGATGCATTTTTTGCACGTCCATTCTGTTCGTCCATTTCTGTCCATTTTGTCCAATTTGGTCTCCGAAAAACTTTTCCTTTGCAAAGTCGAAAGCTTCTCCATGATGTCATCCATGTTGTGGTTCAAGTTCTGAATAGCCACAGTCTGAGTGCGGACAGCTCTGCCCACCGCTTCAATCATATCGGGCTGCTTTATGGGGCTTTGAACAGCTGTCACCGTTGTTTGATTTCCTCGATAAACCAGGGCAATGCCTTATCCAATCAGCAAAAGTCCTATAATCATGGTTCCGAATAGGTAGATGTCTTCAATGTCCTCCACAGAAAGAATTGCCAGGCACATGACCCGCCACCGCTCCCACGCATCCATCGTGTAACCAGCCGCGAACGTTCCGGCAGGACAGGCGGGTTCCCCCGAACCCAGGCTTCTCCTCGAGAAAACTGTGTCAATTTCGTTAGGAGACCAGTTTATCAATTCCATGATTTTTTATTTTTTTTTTAGTTTAGAGAGCAATGCGGAGAGAGTCTCTCAAAAGTATAGACAGATGAGACGAGACAAGGGAGCACAAGCAGGGAAAAAAAGGAGGGAGAGGGAGAGCAGAGAAAAAAAACTCCTTTCGAATGTGCTGCAAGCTCTGCGCACCCAAGTACCACGAGCTAATGGCTTTCAAAAACTCGCCGTCTAATCTGAAAAAGCATATTGAGGTAAGCCGAAAGTTTCTTATCAGTTGATTATTGACAAAATATGGTAGTAACTTGTGACACAGAATGGTAAATTTGCAATGTTTGCCATGGCTAGGTACATGCCAAGACATGCCACCATACTTTGCTTGCTAGCAGTAGGCTATGATTCAACGTTGCGAGTTCGTTTGGTGGGCTCTGTGAGAGATTTAAAAATTTGCTTTTAGTCAAAGTTTTCAACATTAACATTTTAATATAACAGTCATTATGGCCTTTAGAAAGATATTTTTTTGGGGGGAGGTGGGGTAGGGCACCATAGGCCCCTGTGGCACAGCCTAAGCCTTTGTCCATAATGACTTTTTTTTCATGCGTTATTTTTACTTTTATACTTTAAGTAGTTTTGAAATCAGTACTTTTGTACTTGAGTAAAAAGCTTGAGTTGATACTTCAACTTCTACAGAAGTCTTTTTAAATCTTAGTATCTATACTTCTACCTGAGTAATGACTGTGAATACTTTTGACACCTCTGGTTTATTTATACTGTTTATATTGTTTGTCTGAGTGTTTAGTCTATGTCTAGTTCTTATCTAGAGTGTTTATATTGTTTGTTTGTTTTCAATTATTCTATTTTTATTTTTATTTATTGCATTGCCTGTTTGCACCGTGGGTCAGAGAGGACTGAAATTTCATCTGTGCTGTATGTCGAGCATGTATAGCATATTTGACAATAAAGCTGACTTGATTATTAGTAGTATTCTTGTTAATTAATGTTGTTTGTTTTATCGCTGATCCAGTTTTCTCGGATGTGCTGGAGAGTTTACCTGGCGGTGGGCGGAGCTTGGTAGCAGAAGTGTCCATATTTGGAGTGCGCGCCATCGAGCGGATGGGTGGAGGAGGTCTCTCTGATGGGTATCCGAAAGCTTCACCACAACAACAACCGTCTGTAGGGGAACTTTGGCGCGGGTCGGTTTAAATAGCTAGCATTAGCATTAACATAGCCTGGAGTGAGAATTCTGAGAGTATATCGGCCGACGGCCTGTACAGGTCCGGTATACGATATCCTTGCAAGTTCTCCGCCATGGCGGGGAGTCAAGGGGGGGAGGAGAGTATTAGTATGGATGGCATTAAAGATGATGATAATAGTTGGCAGTTTAGGAAAAGGTTTAAAACTACGGTGACGGGAGAAGGGGGGAGAGACAGGGAGAAGTGCTCTTTTGTGGTTGTAAGGTTTGAAAGTGGGGGCATCAAGAATATGGATCCTATAAAACTGACGAATGTGCTTAAGAATCAGGTTGGAACTATAAATAACGCCAGAGTGTTGGATGATGGTAATTTGTTGATTGGGTGTGTCACTGAAGAACAGGTTGCGAAGGCTGAAAGGTTGCAAGTTGTTGGGAAGGCAAAGGTTGTGAAAGTGATAAGGGTTGGTAGTGAAGGGAGTAGAGGGGTGATATATGGAATTCCTGTTTCGATGCAAATGGATGAGTTAGTTAAGAATTTGAAAGAAAGATGTGGAGCCGTTCAGAGTGCAACGCGATTGACCAGGGGAGTTGAAAAAAAGGAGACTGAGTCGGTTCTGATTAAGTTTAGTACTAGAGACATACCCTCTGAACTTTATTTAGGATATTTGAGGTATCGAGTGAGAGAGTTCGTGCATAAGCCTTTGAGATGCTTTAAATGTCAAAAATTCGGCCATACAGCCAAGGTGTGTAAAGGGGTACAAACATGTGCAAAGTGTGGGGGAGCTCATGAGTATGGGAAGTGTGATGTTGGAGCGAGACCTAAATGCTGTAATTGCGGAGGAGCGCACAGTGCAGCGTATTGGGGTTGTGAAGTTATGAGAAGAGAGACAGAAATCCATAATGTGAAGTTGAAAAACAAAGTAACTTACGCAGAAGCTGTTAAAAGTGTGGACCAATCTAGAAATAGTGAAAGAACTGTAAGAAGAGACTTAGCTACAGACAGGGAGGTGGGATGTACATCTGTTAAAGTGAAGGAATATGGGTGGAGGGAGAAAAGAGACCTTGTAATATTTATGGCAGGGGTAATAAATGCCACAGCGGAAATGAAATCGAAGACAGACAGGATCCAAATTATTACAAAGGCAGCGGTTCAGCATTTGGGTATGGTGGGATTGAAGTGGGAAGAGGTGAGGGATGGGCTCTGCGTGATGCAGACAAGTCAAGATAGTGTAGGATGATTATTCTGTGTATGATCATTTTACAATGGAATGCAAGGAGTCTGCTGGCAAATGGACAAGAATTTAAAAAGTTTGTGGATGATATGATTATGAAACCGGATATAATATGTATTCAAGAAACATGGCTCCAACCTAGGTTTGATTTTGTTTTAATCAATTATATAGTTGTTAGGAGGGACCGAGTGGGAGGAAGTGGAGGGGGTTGTGCTACCTTTGTGAGACAGGGGATACCATATAGAGTACTGGGTATGGGGATAGAACAGGAATATGTGGTGGTGGAAATATGGGTGGGTTCAAAGAAAATAGCTGTTATAAATTATTATAACCCTTGCAAACGGTTAGAATTAACTGAACTAGAGAAGATAGAAGGACAGGATAGAGGAAATGTGGTGTGGGCTGGAGATTTCAATGCTCACAGTTCATTGTGGGGTGGGGATAGGTTTGATAGAAATGGTCAGGTAGTTGAGGACTTGCTGAGTGAGAGGGACTTAGTTTGCTTGAATGATGGAAGGGGAACTAGATTTGATGGTAGGACGGGGCGTGAGTCAGTATTAGATCTGACACTTTCATCATCTAGATTGGCCCCAAGGTGTGAGTGGGAAGTACATGGAGTCAGTATAGGGAGTGATCATTACCCTATTATTTGTACTGTGGATATTGATGTTAGACTCAGAACAGGAGTGAGGCCTGGGAGGTGGGTCTTCGGAAAGGCAGATTGGGAGAGGTTTAGGGAATTCAGTGATCTGTTTCTTAGGTCAGTTCCAAATACAGATAGTGTTGAAGGGCATGAAATAGAATTGCGCCAGAGGATTTATATGGCTGCAATGGAAGCAATCCCGAAAAGCTCAGGGAAGCTGGTTAAGAATGCAGTTCCGTGGTGGAATGAAGATTGTGAGATGGCTGTGAAAATCAGGAATAGGGCTTTTAGAAAGGTGAAGCAATCACATAACTTCCAACGCTTTATTGAATATAAGCAGGCGCAGGCAGTTGTCAGGAGGGTCATTAGACAAAGGAAAAGGACTTACTGGAGAGAATATTGTAGCTCAATAGGTAGTAGTGTGGACATAAATGAAGTGTGGGGTATGATTAAGAAAATGGAGGGTAACAGAAGAGAGTGGGGTTATCCTATTCTTTCAGATGGAGACCAGCTGGCTGTGTCTGACATGGAAAAAGCGGAAATGATGGTGAAGACTTTGAGTAAGGTCCATAGTTCTGATAATCTGTCAGAAGAGGAAAGATGCGGGAGAGAAGAGACAATGAATATATTTGGTGGGGTTGTTCAAAAGAAAGAGAAATCGGAGGATAAATATAATGTTCCTTTCACATTGTTGGAGCTTAAAAATGCTTTGGAGAGGTGTGGGAATTCAGCCCCTGGGCAGGACGGAATCTGCTATCGAATGTTAGCTCATTTGAGTGACACAAGTCTGCGAACAGTTTTGAATCTGTACAATAGGGTGTGGGAGGAGGGACACATTCCAGCAGAATGGAAAGAGGCGGTCATTGTGCCTATAAAAAAACCAGGGAAGGATGCTAGTAACCCTGTCAATTACCGGCCTATAGCTTTGACCTCACAGGTAGGTAAGCTGATGGAAAAACTGGTCAATGGACGGCTAAGGCACTTTGTTGAGGAAAAGGGATTGTTGACAAGGTATCAAAGTGGTTTCAGGAAGGGACGGAACACAATTGACTCTATTATATGTCTTGAAGATGAAATCAGAAAAGCTCAGATAAACAGAGAAACTGTAGTGGCAGTGTTTCTGGATGTAGAAAAAGCGTATGATATGCTTTGGGTGGAGGGTCTTTTGATTAAGTTGCACCTGTTGGGTATTGGGGGAAATATTTTTAATTGGGTGATGGATTTTTTGAGAAACAGAAGCATTCAGGTCAAGATAGGGACGGACATATCAAGTCGATGTTTGGTGGAGAATGGAACTCCACAAGGAAGTGTGATCAGTCCTTTATTGTTTAATATAATGATCAATGATATTTTTTCTGATGTTCAGCCTGATATTGGACAGTCCCTGTTTGCAGATGATGGTGGATTGTGGAAGAGGGGGAAAAATATGCGACACATTTTGAAGAAGGTCCAGGAGTCTCTGACTCTTGTAGAGGACTGGGGTAGGAAGTGGGGTTTCAGATTCTCAGTTGAGAAAACAAAAACAATGTTTTTTACAAGGAAGAGGGTCTGTGAAAACCTAAAGTTATATCTTTACAACCATCCTGTGGAAAGGGTTTCTTGTTTTAAATTTCTAGGAGTGTTCTTTGACACTAGACTTACTTGGAGAGTACATATATCAAAAGTGGTGGATAAATGTAAAAATGTATTGAACCTGATGAGATGTCTTGCTGGAAGGAACTGGGGAGCAGATTTGACCTCTTTAAAATTGATCTATGTTTACCTGATCAGAACAAGGATGGATTATGGGTGCTTGGTTTATGCATCTGCAGCGACATCTGTACTGGCTAGGCTGGATGTAATCCAAGCGGCTGCATTGAGATTATGTACTGGAGCGGTGCGATCTTCCCCAGTTTGTGCTCTACAGGTTGTGGCAGGAGAAATGCCTCTTGGGCTGAGGAGAAAACAGCTGCAGGCCAATTATTGGATTAATTTGATGGGACAGAGTCCTGGTCACCCTGTTAGAAGAGTGATTGAACCAAGCTGGGAGAGGGAGGTGGCGAATCAGCACAGTTTTGGGTGGACTGTAGAATCTGTTGCCCAGGAGTTGAATATTCTTCAGAGGACCTTTTGCCCAGGAGTATTGTGGCCGTTGATCCCTATGTGGCAGCTGGAGGTCCCAGAGATTGACCTAATATTACTTAAAACTAAGGAGCAAGATCCTGAAGCAGAGTTGGTGTATAGCTTTCATTGCCATGTAAAAGACAAATACCATGATTATGTATTAATATTCACTGATGGATCAAAGGATCAGGATACAGGGGCTACTGGGGCAGCTTTTGTAGTCCAAGGAATGAATGTGCAGGCCTCAAAGAGGACCTCAGATCAGCTGAGTGTGTTTACAGTGGAGTTGTATGCAGTCCTGATGGCTGTGCAGTGGGCTGGACAACTTCAGAATAGGAAGGTGCTGATATGCAGTGACTCTGTGTCGGCTATCAGGAGTCTTGGGAAGGGAATGTCCAAGAGGCGACAAGACATAGTATATGACATCCTTTTGACAATTAGAGATGTGGGAAGATATGGAGTGACAGTGGCATTTTTATGGATACCTGCTCATGTGGGAATCAAGTTCAATGAAAAGGTGGATACACTGGCTAAGGAGGCGACTCGACGGGAAACGGTTGATGTTAGTCTGTCCTTATCAAAGTCTGAAGGCAAATCTATTGTGTGGCAGCAATCTCTTTTGAGATGGCAACATCTTTGGGAACAAGATATAAAGGGCAGGCATCTATTCTCAATAAATAGTCGTGTTGCTGACTCAGTTAATGTTTGCGGAAGTGGTAAACGTAAGGAAGATGTCATTATTACTAGATTGAGAATAGGTCATACGTGTCTGAATGGCTCATTATTTATTATAGGGAAACATCCGGATGGGCTATGCTCTTGCCAGCAGATGGAGACAGTTCAACATGTTTTATTGTCTTGCAGGAACTATGATTGCCATAGAAAAGTATTGATCAATTCCTTGAGGCAGAGTGGCATGAAAGAGATATCATTGGAAAGTGTACTGAACATGGGGACAAATGTGAAGGGCAAACGGCATTTGATCAAGTTTTTACGAGATACTGGTTTGTATAACAGAATTTAGTTCTTTGACCGATTAATACTGTAGGTGGCAGCAATGCAACGTATTGGATGCCAGCTGCCGTAAAACTCCAAAGAAGAAGAAGAAGGAGCGGATGGGTGAGGTCACCTGGCTGAGGCGCGTCATAGCCGAAACTACCTGCTGAAGAAGCTCATTTCCTGAAATCGCCACAGACAAGTTTATAAATCTTCACGCAGAAGCGGCGCACTTCGGTCTCTCAAATTAAAAGGATTACATTTTAGACTTTTCTCCCCCCCTCTTCGGCGGCGAATGGAGCTTAAATGGGATATACGGTTAGGAGTTTTGCTTGTTTTACTGCAGGTAGATTTTTTTTCCTTCTCTCTCTCTCTGTGTGGATTTTGTTTAAGTTGGCGTCATGCCACATTGGCTCTTGTTTTAATTTACGAACGTGTTGTCTTTTTTTTTCCCAAGAAGTAAAACCTTTCAATACATGTTTTGATTTTCTAACGCATTAAACCACTTTTTAAATAAACTTGCTTAAAAAAACACCTTTAAGTCAGGGGCGCAGATAGGATTTTTGAACTGGGGGGGACTGAGCTGTCAGCAAATGATTCCATTTTGTGTAAATGCATATGTGTACTGAAGCTTCAATATACATTAGAATTGTGAGTTTTCTAACTGAATGAACATTGGTAGACAAAGGCCTACCTGGTCAACACTAGCCATACATGATCAAATTGTTATTTGTCTGGTATGTTAATCACGCTCCAAAACTTCATGTCTTCTGCATGTTTTATTTAAACATTTGCTCATCTCAGCAGGATGAAGAATCTCATCACAGAAACTTTAACTGTAACTTCTAACAGAAAGGGAATGTCCAAAAATTAATAAAATAAAATTGAAATGATTCACACTCGTGCCTTCATGTAAATGATTAGAAACAAAGTGTATGAAAACAGAAGTATAAACACTTGAACAACAGATTCACACAAAGTGTTTTTTCCAATAAACAAAATTGATAGAAAAATTTCCCTCTGCAGCCAAACAAATTTACCGTCTAGAAGCAGACTCAATAGGTCCCAAAAACATCTGTCCACCGCTTCCCAGTTTAAAAACTGGGACATCATGGAATTCGAAAAAAATGGACAGTTAATGAAATGAAACCCCCAACGTTTATGCTGATAGATGCTGGATTTCAATGCTTTTCCGACTTCAAACTTCCAACTTAGGAGTACAACTGAACGCACCATTAGTCGTAGCAGAAACACCGTTGCGATCAAATAGATGAGCTGTGCAGTGTTATTAACCGAGAATTACGTGGAAAATTGAACACCTTGCTTTCCCAACTCTGTAAGGCTCTGCTCCAGCCTTTCCCCTTCTTGAATCGGTGTAATGTGGATTGATCAATGACAAGGCTACTGCTGCTGCCATTGCAACTGTGTGCTGCAATGTAAGTTAGCCTAACTAACAGAACATTAATCCTCACACTTTCTACCTATGTTTGGCGCCGTACGTAGGGACGGTGGGGGGGGACAGATAGGGGTCACTATAGAGATCTTGCAGTCACGTGACCGGAAAGTACACAGCCGCCATCTTGTCGGTAAAAAACACAGCTGAATACTGCTGCACTCGTGTACAGAATGGATCAATTTCAACCGACGGACTACACGGCTCATTTTTCTAATGAACAGATAACTAGATATATGTCTAAAATAAACGATCTACAGATTAGTGACCCTTATCGATTACTGGACAGAGTTTTCACGACCGTGTCAGTGGATATTGAACTGCCAGAGGTGGAATACCCAGATGTGTATAATTACCTCATTAACTTTCCCTCGCTGTTCAGTGGTGAAGCACTGCGTGCTTATAAATCTCTGGACAGTTATCTTTACAGAAATTCAGGATTTGTCAGTGACTCAGATGTGGCATCTTGCAAACAAGAAAATAACAATCCTCATTGGATGGGTAAGTCACTTAAGTATTGAGTATAGCGCTGACCAGCCGATTATAGAATAAGGTAATTCCAGCTGTAATTCCAAATCGTCCGTCTTGTTTACCATGGATCTGGCGTTGGAGAGATAGAGGCTTAGCAGTGGAGATTTGAGAGGCTGTTTTCTGAGCTTAGTCAACAGGCTGGCTCTGCCTGCAGCCTCGCTTTTGCTTCCGCTCCCGGCCTCGCCTCCTTCGCTTTGCTTCCGATAACAATCCACGGAGACCCCGCTGGTCTCGCTATCTCGTCCGGAATGTTGTGCATGCGATGGAAATTGCTACAAACCGTCATTTTCTGCTGGAAACCAATGCCCAGTAAGTCCATACGGTTGTAGTGGATATTGAAGTCCGATACAGACGAACAACACGCAAAAATACACACAAAAAACATAAACGTGCACAGGTAGGGAGAGCTTGTAGCCGCAGCCGTTGTAGTAGAATTGTATATAGTAGGGTTTTCCAGAAGAAAAGGTAGAAGTAGAAGGCAGAAATATGGCGTTTGACTGACAAGATGGCGTCTGTTACAATCTGGATCGGCTGTGACGTCACATGCAAGTGCTCCATAAATCTGGGGGGGACATGTCCCCAGTGCCATCTGCGCCCTTGCCTATAAGCGAAACAAGCACAATCTTTCTTCCATATTCAGGTCCTTGGAGGTGGCTGTGCGGAGCTGACGGCACCATGTTCCCCTGGTTTTGCTTCTGATCTTTTCCTCTTCAGAGTTCACAGAGAACACCTGCAGAGGGGCTCCGGGATCGGCAAAGGTAGGACATGACCACCCACTTTTTTTTTTTTTGCTGCTGTTCAAGAAAAAGTTCACATGCACAGTGAGCTTTAATTTTATTTCTATGTCTGTAATCAGGGTCTCCGCGGATCCTTAAAAAGTCTTAAAAAGTCTTATTTTTAATATGTGTTTTTTAAGGTCATAAAAAGCATTATATTTCGCTATTTTTTGAGCTATGGTATTAAATTTCACATGGGAGGTATTAAATTTCATCCGGGTAGCCTACAGTAAATGAAAAAAAAAAACATATGTCTGGATTTTTTTTTCCGCGCTAACGTTATTTATTCAACCAGCGTCGTTTGTTATCAAGATGCTGAACAAGTAGCACAAGAGCCGTTGTGTGTCTAGCACTAGTTCTAATAGCGCAGGAACCACGCCACTGGGGGCAGTGTGTTCTTTTATCCATGTAGTAGACAGTGATGGGAATAACGGCGTTAGAAATAAACGGATTACTAACGGCGTTACTTTTTTTTAGTAACGAGTAATCTAACTAATTACTTTTTACATCGTTATAACGCCGTTCCCGTTACTTACAATAAAATACTATGCGTTACTTTATTAAAGCTGTTCTCATCTGGCACGCTGCTCGCTCAGCCTTTCTTTACTCTGCTTTCGTGTGGGGCGGGGAGACGCGAGACAACGGCACAGTAAGCCAATCAGAGTAGATTTGGACAACATACGTAGGTAGGCCACGCCTACTGCACTACTGCGCGCTCTTTCAATCAGAAGAGCCAGCGATGGCGAGCGGTCAGCTCAGCACTGCGCTTTCACACTGGAAATACAGCCAGGACTTTTCATTACTTGAAATAAAAGGCAAGAGTGTTTACGTGCAATGCACATTATGTCGAGGAACAAAGCGTTTGTCCTCGTCAGTGGCCAGTAATTAGTAACAATTTTAATAACTACAGAAATATATTACATTTGATAGATGTCTTATCTCACATTGTCCCACAAAAATATTAATATAGTGTAGATAACATTACTAATTGGTTCTGTTAAGTGTCCATTTCAGTCATTAAACACCATTTAACATTCACTTTTATTATGATTACACTAATTGAATTTGATTTTTTTTTTGAGGGGGAACAAAATGTAACGGAATAATTACTTTCTCTGGTAATTAGTTACTTTTATGACAAAGTAACTCCGTTACTAACTCAGTTACTTTTTGGGAAAAGTAACTAGTAACTATAACTAATTACTTTTTGAAAGTAACGTGCCCAACACTGGTAGTAGAACCATTGAGAGTAGAGCAGACGAGGAAGAAGTGGTTGAACTTGAACATGAACGGAGATGGGGAAGTGTAAGTTTAGTAACAAGTGGCTTGAGGAGCCAAAATACAAAAGTTGGCTAACAACAGCAACTTCAGAATATGAAGCGAGATGTAAGGTATGTCGGAAAGACATCAAGTTAACAACAATGGGCTGTAAAGCCCTTGACGCTCACTCGAAAGGGGAAAAGCATATGCGCTATGCTGCTAGTCGGGCAACAACAGTCCCCAGAGGCAGTTCGATCAGTAGTCAAACTTCCTTGCTTCCTCACTGTTTGTTCATGGCAGTACCCTACTATTAAAATATTGAGAAAGCAGTTAATGTTCTGTTTTGTTAACTGAAGATCAATTTGTTTCCTCACTGTTTGTTTACAGCAGTACCCTACTATTAAAATATCGAGAAGGCAGCTAATGTTCTGTTTTGTAAACTGAAGATGCACATTTTTTATTAAAAAAATGCTTTGAACTTAACCTAGAGTGTGCTTTTTTTTTTTTTTTTTTTACTGTACGTATTTGTTCCGCGGTAGTGGTCTTATTTTTTATACTCAGTGGTCTTAAAATGGTCTTAAAAAGTATTATTTTTGCTGGTCAGAAATGTGCAGAGACCCTGGTAATTAGTTTCTAGCTTATTTAGGGGCTACTTTTGAACGGCATCTCATAATACTACTACTAATAATAATAATAATAATTGTATTTTGGTACTTTGCTTGACAGTCTTGTTCTATATTTTAACTTGTGGTTTTAATTCCTGATTTGATTTGGCTTGGGTTGCATCAACAATTTTCACACCCAGGATGTGTTCGATTTCCAATCAGAATTATTAGTATTTATTGTATGAGCTTTGCTAAAAACCCAAGTGCACTGTGGTGTGTGCCTGATCTGTGTAACAGAAGGCTCTTCCATTTTAGATAAACATGACTTTGTTACCTTGAGTTCTTCAAACTTGGAGCTGCTTTGTTTGATAAGGACTGTAGCCTTGCTTGATAAACCACAACTGCTTATGTGGATGCATTCTGTTCTGGTTTTATTTGCCCGTTTTGTATCGTTTAAACACCCAGTAACGCCTTCCTAACGTTCACTTTGGATAAGAATATTCATTCCTTAATTACCTGAAAATGGTGCTCTTTTATGCGTCTCCTTCAAGGTGCCAGTATTTTAAAATGGGTTAAGTGTTTGTGGTGTTCTGCGTCATTAGGCTATTGTGGATGTTAATGTGTGTATGGCTGATTCGGACACTTGAGCTTATAGTCTGCTTTCACTACCTTTGAGTTTCTGTGGGTGTGGAAGTACAAGCTTGAACAAGACCAGGTGTGTGAACTTCCTCAGTTTATACAGTGGCATTGTTCAGGCCTCAGCAAATATATATTTAGGTACTTTCCACAGAAGTTAGTGTGGTTTTGTTTTTCCCTTTTCCCCCTGACTATTACCTATTCTGCTGATGTATTGGTGCAAAGATTGCGATTAATCTGACCATGTGCTTTGGATAACCTTTCATTTCACTTTTGTGTACTATAACAACTGGAAGCTTGCTGACCTTTTGTCATGGAGATTCTTAGATTTCAGCTAAAATAAGCTTTGTTTCATGAGCATAACTTGAATGCGTACAATAGGATTCATGAACTTCTTACTTACAGAACATACAAAGTCTAAGCTGATATTTAAAGGCCTAATTGCTTTGCGCTATTGAAGTTTAAACTAAACACATTCAAGTGATCAGTCAAGTTAGGTAGAATGTTTGTTTATTTGGGTTAATAAGAACTTATCAAAATTATATTGAATAATGACAGGTTTTGATTTTCACCACTAACTAAAATTCAGGGCATTCCTGTCTTCACAGACCCCTGTCTGTCTCTGGACCCCACTTTGAGAACCACTTTTTGTGTGTTTGAGTTGGGGTGTCTTCAAGAAGAAATCCTCAATCCCACCCACACCCATGTCTTGCTAAATTGCCTGTCTATGGCAACTGTGTCGCCATTGATTTACCTCACTATATTCTCATTACAGGCCTTTCTTATAACTCAACACTTAATGTGGTTAAAACCCCCAACTTGCTGGTTATGACCCTGTGGAGTTCCCATTAAATCCTGTTTTTATGCAAAAAGTTATCCTGTGGTTTTGTTTTGCTGAGGTCTTGACAAAGTGCTTGTCTGTGTTGTGCACGTTAGTCCATAGGACTAAGTATTTTTTTTTTTTTTTTAAACCGCTGCGTTGATGTACAATTGCAATAAACTAAGACTTGGGCTTCTAATTTGTACAGCCATTGTTTGAGACAAAATTAATACCTGAATGTTTCAGAATTCTTTAGTGTGCTGAACTAATTTTTATTTATTTATTTATTTATTTATTTTAAATAATGGCATTTAATTGTTTCCTGTTTTTTAGTTGTTTTTAACAGTTGTAGTGGAAGAACACTGGCCGTCTTTGACTCTGGTGATAAGCGGTTTCGTGTAGACTCTGATGGCACAGTGAAGCTGAAGAGACGGGTCACTCTTCATAATGGCCGTAAGGTCTTCTCTGTCTCTGCTTGGGACTCCAGAGGAAAGAAACACACTGCAATTGTGAGGGTGGAACATCAGAGTCAAGCTGAACACAGTCATGAACAGCAGGAAGATGTTGGGGCAATTGAACCTGTGCAGGTACACCTCTTAACTAGTCTGACCTTTGCTGGACAAACTAAAGAACTTGTCTTCTGCTGTGTCTTCTACAGCAAGAAGGTCCGGGTTCGAGCCCCATGGCCGGCGAGGGCCTTTCTGTGCGGAGTTTGCATGTTCTCCCTGTGTCCGCGTGGGTTTCTTCTGGGTGCTCCGGTTTCCCCCACAGTCCAAAGACATGCAAGTTAGGTTAACTGGTGACTCTAAATTGACCGTAGGTGTGAATGTGAGTGTGAATGGTTGTCTGTGTCTATGTGTCAGCCCTGTGATGACCTGGCGACTTGTCCAGGGTGTACCCCGCCTTTCGCCCGTAGTCAGCTGGGATAGGCTCCAGCTTGCCTGCGACCCTGTAGAACAGGATAAAGCAGCTAGAGATAATGAGATGAGATGAGTTCTATTTCTGAGCAATAAATTGTCGTGTCAGTTACTCATTGTTACCAAATATTGTTTTAGCGCTGATCTGACAGGTTCACGAAGAAGCCATGGCTAGATAAAGCATTGTGCTGTCGTGCAATGCGCAGATTGACAGCTTGGAGTAATGTAGCAAACTATTGCTAGAATTCCACTTTCATGTAGTGGACATGGATAAGCAGAGTAATGTGCACAGTGGAAATCTACCTGTGCTTTTATGCTAAATATCAGCACTCTTGGACTGCTACGTGTCCGATCAAATTAGTGGCCCAGAACTAATTGTGTACAGTTTAATGCTCCTAAAGTGCACCACTGATGTGGAGTTTAGCTGCAGCTGCAGGGTCAATCCATGTGAAATCACCAGAGGCCTCACCACTGAACATCTCAGATTTGCTTCATACTTCCTGGAAATATTGTCAGTGTGCCCAATAAAGAGTGTACATAATTTTAGGCTTGTACCTTCATTAGTTTCTGAGATATAGGGGCTTTTTAAAAAAGGGGCGTGGCCCCAATTTCACTGTTGACACAGTGTTACAGAAAACGGACCCAACTTCCATAAGTCATTACTTTTAAAAACTATTCATGCAAGATGCATTAAATTTTCAAGGATTGTTCAATGCCAGATGCCTTTAAATACTAAAATAGAAAGTTCACAGTTCAATATTTGCCATGTTATGGCTTGCTGAAGATCAATTTAAAAAATAAAAAGGGCGCTTTGGAGCAACTTTGACGCCCCATATCTCCACATTAAAGCACACCAGATCTTCCAAATTTTCTTATTTATTACTCATGTTATAGTACTCTTTAGGCAACTAGGTAAGTGTTCAAAAGAAATCAAACTGATTTATTAGGCTTTAAAAATTAAAAAAACCCAACATTTTGCGCCTGTAATTCAAATGCATATTACAAACGTATGATATCTACCATAAAAACAATTATACCACTGGAAAGAGCTTGTTTTGATTAGCAAATGCACAAAATATGAAGCTGGTGCCCTAAACCAAACTATAAAAATATTAAGGTATCAAGTACAGCATGTTTTACGATAGATGGAAATGCTGTTTTAAGACATTACAATACAATTACAAACCTACAGTGTAGAAAAAATAATCTTAATACTTTATTTGAAGAGCTTAAATAGTGTATTGATTTGCTTTTCCACATCAGATGGAAGTTTATACTGCCTGCCAGTTGATGCAAGTGGGGCATCAATGACCTTCATGACATGCACCAGAGAGACCCAACAGTTATCCTCTCTCCTGGGCCAGCTGCAAGTCTGAGAGGGACCATGAGGATGCATAAATATTACTTGTACATCTTGCTCCTCCTCTGATAATGCACGAATGTTGCCTATCCACCACTGTGTCATACAAACATACAACATATTTACCAGGAATTGTATCTGCCAGAGAGACTGCTGATTTAACAGGGGTTTTATGCATTACTTGCGGCCGATTCCCACTCATATCCACAATGAAGCTAGGACCACCCAACACCCTGCTGACCTGCAGCTGGTTGGACATGATTGGAACGAATGAGTGGTTGTCTCCTGTTCCAGGAAGAGTAGCTGACCTTGAAAATCTTGTCTCCAATGCTTTTCCACTCTCCATAACTTCCCCTACACCAACCCAGATGAAATGGATGGCTTTTTTTTTTGCCCACAAAAACAGATCAGATGGGGTTAATATGCGATCACTCGTGATTGCCTGTAAGCTAGCTGGAGCTGCTAACCGCTTTACAGTGCCTCCAATACCATCACAGGGTGATTTACCATGAGAAGTGGCAAAGAAATGCTATTCTGCCAAAAGTCCAAAATCATCTGCATGCTTTATTAGATTTGTGAAATTTTTTTTTTTATAGTTTTTGTATTGGGCTGCTGATCCGTCACTGAAGTAAATGACCTTTTTCAGCTGGGGATGTAAATGGCATACACATGGTAAAACCTTTAAGAATGCACACACGGCCACTGTATCTTGCTTAAGGCAGTCATTTATGCAGATAGAGATGCATTTTGTTACTTTTGTACCATCTTCGTTCTTTGCTCTAATGTACACTGCAAATGGATGAGTGCATTGGCTGTTGTCCCAGTGGTACCCCTGGGCAGAATCCCGTACGCAGAATGAATAGTTTTCGGCAAAATCCAAAAGCATAATACATTCATCCGCTGACAGATTTTCCTTCAAATATCCACTCAATGAATGAAGTGGCAATGAAGTGATGTTTTGCTAGTTTGTCTGCTAGTAGATTATCAGTGATGTGATTTGGGGCTGGTGAAATTATCTGGAAATTTTAGCTGGGGGTCTGGGGGCCACAGGCCCCCAGCTGGTCCAGGGCAGCGCCCTGGTGGGGGGACAAGGGGGGACGAAGCCCCCTGAAGCTCCTGGGTTCTGGGGTTTTCTGACTTAAATTGTACTAAAATGGCAAGCAAACACACAAGAAAAAACTTGTCATGATTAACAAATTCAAGCCAATTTAATGGTCAACATGCAACTCTGAGCCCCTATAGTAAATTCAATGATTCTTAACTGACAAAAAGCCAAAACATGAAACCTAAAAATGTCATTCTAAATTAAATCATCTGCATTAGAATAAATAGAAAATTGTGTAAGGAAAAACAAAATTTATACTTTCAATTACTGTAGAAGTTGAACATACCTAAATGTGCCTTTTCAAACAAACATGATGCAACATAAGAATTCATCCACCATTATTTATTAAACTCTATTGCTCCTGGTAGTCTCCCGGTTTGCTTCTTATGTATGGCAACTTCTAATATTTGATTAAGTTACTGCACACCCCGTTTAGACAGGGTAACAGGATTGACAAAAAAAATTAGTCATGCATAGACTACTTACCAAAACTGAAATTAAGGAAATATTCTCAGATTCAGTTCATTCTGCCATCCATATAAAAGGTGAGAATATGTAGATCCTTGGCAACAAATAAGAGCCTTCCCAGCACGATCGATCTTCCGAACGAAATCGCTGAACAAATGTCTCAGTCTTATGTCCAACGTCTGTAGCAACCTCTTTCTCCAACCATTCCCAGCGGAACTTGTTTTTCACTATTC
Source organism: Neoarius graeffei (assembly GCF_027579695.1). NCBI lineage: Eukaryota > Metazoa > Chordata > Actinopteri > Siluriformes > Ariidae > Neoarius > Neoarius graeffei. Next base: position 26,809,456 of record NC_083595.1, read on the forward strand.
TGTCAATTTCTTTAACTCGATTTGCATCCTTACGCTCGATCACGGAGGCTGCCATCTTTCAACTCTTTGAAGCGAGCTTACGTACAGCTATCTAACAAGCGTGTTCATTGGTTGTTGCACAGCGATGGGCCAATCACGTACCTCGTTTCATCTCAATGACGGAATTACTGAAAGTCGTAACGAATAGGATACGAATGCAGATTTTTGAGCGAAAAATCGGAACATTTTTTTTTTCAAATTGAGGTGAAAAAAGCGGAATTCTGAATTCGCGGAAAAATCACATCCCTGAATTATGCGCCTTAAAACAGCATTTCCATCTATTGTAAAATATGCTGTACTTGATACCTTAATATTTAGTTTGGTTTAGGGTACCAACTTCATATCTTGTGCATTTGCTAATCAAAAACTCTTTCCAGTGGTATAATTATTTTTATGGTAGACTGTCATACATTTGTAATATGCATTTGAATTATAGGCACAAAATGTTTAATTTTTAAAGCCTAATAAATCAAAGTTTAATTTCTTTTGAACACATACCTAGTTGCCTAAAGAGTACTATAACGAGTAATAAGAAAATTTGAAAGATCTGGTGTGCTTTAATGTGGAGATATGGGGCATCAAAGTTGCTCCAAAGCACATTTTTTTTTTTAATGATTTTCAGCAAGTTATAACTTGGCAAATATTGCACTGTAAACTTTCTGGCATTGAACAATCCTTGAAAACTTCACGCATCTTGCATGAATAGTTTCAAAGTAATGACTTATGGAAGTTAGGTCCGTTTTCTGGAGCACGCATTTTAACAGTGAAATTGGGGCCACGCCCCTTTTTTAAACCCCCATCTCAAAAACTAATGAAGGTACAAGCCTAAAATTTTGTACACCATTTATTGGGCACACTGACAATATTTCCAGGAAGTATGAAGCAAATCTGAGATTGTCAGTGGCGAGCATTTTTCTAAATCTGGTGATTTGGGGCGGGATTACCCATATCACAAAGGTAGGGAACAACTGGGGGAAACTGGTCCCCCCAAAAATTATAGAAACCATGCAATTTAAGGTGTGTAGACTTGTCTAACTGAGATTCAAATTCTTTAAAAAGAACTAACTGGTTAGTTACAGCTGGATGAGTAGTTAATGCTCATGAGACATCAGCTAATGTTTAACAAACACATTTTATGTAATCTACCTTGCTAAAGATAGTGGACATTTGGAGCAACTACAAATTGGATGCATGTTGCTGAATAATGTGCAATTTGTTTATTGCTCTATATAGGCTTATCCCCCCTCGACACTCTTTCTGGAGTTTCCGGCATCGGGTGGGTTACGGAGAAGGAAAAGAGAGTGGGTGATTCCTCCGATCAGTGTCTCGGAGAATAGAAGAGGGAAATACCCTATGGAGTTGGTGCAGGTATGTAGAGCTGATCTATCATTTTAAGAGTGAATTTTCCCTGTATGTCTTATTTTATCATGTCAAATCTTGTGCCCAGATTAAGTCCAGTTATGCTGAAGAAACAACGATGAAGTACCGGATCACTGGTGAAGGAGCAGACCAGCCTCCAGTGGGAATTTTCACAATAGATAAATACACTGGTTGGCTCTTTGTGACAATGCTTCTAGACAGAGAAAAAAAAGATAGATATGTGGTGAGACTTTTTCAGTTTGGCTACGTGTCAAGTGTTTAGCAAATATTATGATTGCCTGAGAGTTGGCAATATGCTAACAGAAAAGACATTCCCATAAGTATTGGTTCATGTTTTAATTTACCATATTTCTACTTTTTTGTTAACTCCAGCTGCAAGCCCATGCTAAGGCAACTACTGATCAAATCGGAGAAGATCCCATGGAAGTTATAGTTGTTGTGCTGGACCAGAATGATAATACTCCTGTCTTCACCCAAAATCCATTCCTTGGCAGTGTACCAGCAGCTTCAAAAATAGGTATTTATTAGTTATTGTGTGACACTGTTAATGGATGAGCCATAGTAATGGCATACTTCTGGAACAGGATGATCAAGAACATAGTGTATGGGTCTTGCATGCATACTTTTTGACCATACATTCTACCCTTAACCTGAGCACAATGTGATCAAGACTTTCATTTCCTAGTGGCGCTTCCCATGTGCGAAGCATGCGGAGCAGTGCTCCATACTTAAGAGAATATGGTAATGCATCAACAGAAGCCTTCATGGCTTTTGCGACCATACAACATCCGTACATGTACCACCACAGGGTACCTGATCTGTAAGTGCAAGGTAACATAGCTAAAACGCTTGACCACCGGACAACAAAACTTGTATCTTTATTTCCATAAGAGATGGACTTTTATCCAGTGCCTTTTTTTTAAGGGATTATTTACCAACACTGTAGCAGCCCTTGGCATTTAGAACAGCTGAGAGTTTCTGATGGGTGCATATGCATTTTTTTTTTTTTCCTCTTGAACTTGAGTGTAGCATTGAACACTGGACAGTGAGCGCTGTGAAAACTAAAAACAATGTAACAAGGTTGTAAACGAGTACGGTTTTGCAGAGTAATGTTTAGACTATGGCTCTGGATGTTGCACATCTTGATCCTCCCATCCAAAGGAGCCAACCGCTACGAGTTAGCCAAGCATGCACCATTAGCTTCTGTGCTCAAAGTCTTGTGCTAAACCACAGTTCAACCAATGCAGCAAAACACTCGGTGTACACAAACTTGTCATTGTGCATGAACGACATCAGGATGAGACAGCTAAAACTTTAACATACCATGCTATACCTCTGACGGTGGTACATGGTGAATATAAACAGCATCTATTGCATAATGTGCAGCTTCCTGGACTGACAGCTCTGCCTGTAACATGAATGAGTGAGCGACAGCTTTTAGGCAGTGCCTAAATATTACTCTCTCGTTGAAGGGTTTGAGTTCATGACCGTCAGTGCCACTGATGCAGACGAACAGGGCAGTGACAATGCTGATGTCGGGTACTCAATCAAGAGTCAGGAACCACCAGAGCCAAGTTCAAACATGTTTACCATCAACCCTATCAGTGGAGTGATCTCAGTGAATGCTGATGGACTGGACCGGGAGGTAAGTCCACAAATCCGGTTTCTCATCGGTTATGTTTACAGCTAGCCTTATTGTCACTAGTCTGTGCAAGTCTTTTCAGTGTGCCTTGGTGTTTTCTTTTGCATCATTAAATTAGCAGCAGGAGCAAATGACTTGTGTCTCAAGCTGCAATGAGCCTTGGCAACATGCGTATGTCCTAGTGTGCTGCATGCCATCATTGGCTTCTTTCTGAACACATCCTGCTTTTCAACAAGGCATCCACGTTCATGTGGAGCCGTTTTCTTTTTACTGTAATTTGCAGCAAAAGCACCTTTTCTATAATGTGGCTTTGACTTGTTCTGTTGCCTTTAAATGGTATTTGTGTCTATAATGCAAATCAGCTTTGCCGTGCATGCACCTGGTATTGGAGGTGATCAGGTTTTTTTTTTTTTTCCCCCCGTTTGGTTTATGCAGATGTTTTACACAATTTTAGTAAAAGATTGACAAGTTAGGCTTGGTACAGAGCACTTTCTAATGAGGTAATGTTAACACCAAATATTACTTGCTGTTCACAAATTTTGGTTTGTAGTACAGGTGTATAACATGCATGTAAACTGTTTTTAATTAAACTGCTGCATTGGGGTAGATGTAAACTGTTAATTTATTCCAGTTGAAGTCTAAATGAACTTGATTAACTCATTTTTGCCTGGAAACACAATTGATGAGTATGGTGTTGGGTTTTTTTTTTAAAGAAATTTAGGGAATATACCTTGGAGATTCAAGCAGCAGATGATCAGGGCAGAGGCCTCTCAGTCACTGGAAAAGCTGTTATTACTGTAACGGACAGCAACGACAATCCACCTCAATTTCTGCAAAATTTGGTAAGGCAGCTAATACTTGTAATATAAATTAGTCTTGTTGCAGTAAACTTCGGCTTTAAAACGGAGTCCCTATTCCAAATCTTTAAATATTTATTACCTTTATTTCTGAGGTTTTTCAAACCCTAACTTGTGATAAAGCAGTTACTAAATTTTTAATGAAATTACTTGGTCTTCACTGTTGACACTAGCATGTGTTTTTGCAGTACGAGGTGACCGTCCCAGAGAATGAAGTGGGAGCTGTGGTGGTAAAAATGCCAGTTGAGGATAAGGATGAGCCACAGTCATCTGCCTGGGCAGCAAAGTTCAGTATTGTTAAAGGTGACACCAGTGGATTTTTCAACATCACCACAGGACCAAACAAACAGGAGGGCATCATTACTACTGTCAAGGTACTGCACAACTCGAGTTCAAGTGTCCATCAGTTATGTGTTCCTGAATAATTGTGGTTTAATTTTAATTAACCTTTTTACAGCCATTGGACTTTGAGAGTAACAACAAATATACACTGCTGGTAGCTGTGGAAAACGAGGTTCCATTTGCAAAACCTCTGACTACCTCCACTGCTACAGTCATTGTAAGTGTTACTGATGTGAACGAGGCTCCAGTGTTCAAACCAGTGAAGAAGTTGATTTCGAAACCTGAAGATGAAAAGGTTGGTAGTGAACTGACTGTCTACACTGCCATTGATCCAGATACTGCAAAGGCCCAGACAGTGGCGTAAGGAAGTCCTTGATGTATACCTCAGTGTTGGATGTTTGGGTTTCTCTCAGGCACTGGTGTAGTAATTTGGCATTGTGCTGTTTTCAGGTATCGTGTTGGAGATGATCCTGCTGGCTGGGTGAGCGTTGATCGAGACACTGGACTAATCAAAGTCAAGAGTCCTATGGACAGAGAATCTCATTTTGTGAAAGATGATAAATATACAACCCAAATCCCAGTGGTGGAAAGTAACGAATTACATTACTCGCGTTACTGTACTTGAGTAGCTTTTTTGTGTACTTGTACTTTTTCAAGTAATTTTTAAAGAGTGTGCTTTTACTTAAGTATGTTTTCTTTTAAGTAGTGTACTTGGGTACATTTTACATCACAACCGTTACTGAGTAAAAAAAATAAAAGGCTAAAACGGAGAAGGGGAAATGCATGGGCGTCGCCACCATTGAATGTGAAGGGGACATGTCCCCCTCACATTTCATAATTCTTCGTTTGGACCCCCCCACATTTAACATAAAATATTAGTTCACCCAGTGCCATTTCTATTGCTTCGTGAAAGAATCCATTCCACTTGATCGATAAGAGAATACACAGACCACTGAAAATCCACTCCGGGTTTTCCGGGCGTTCCCGACAACAGCTCACCGCGCGCGAGTGAAGTGAATCTCAGCGCGAGCACAGAAATGTTGGTGCAGCTGCTGGAAAGTGGTGGAGGTGACGTCATCCCCATTGCAACCTCACAATGTCTAGCTTTTGCTAAAACCTTATTCTTTTGTTATATGCCTTCAAAATTAACCCTAGGCCACGTTAAATTAATGTCCAACTAAACAGTGAAATAAGCTTAGCCTAATGGGGTATTCTTGGTTGATGATGAATTGTTTACAGTATTTGCTCCCAGACACAATGGACATAAGGACATTCTTTACAAAGAAGCGGAAAGTCAGTCAAAATTTCCCCACAGGACAGGGTTTTTTTGTCCCAATGGAAATGTTAGTGCAGTTAGCTGGCTAGTCAATGTTAGATGTATCAGCTAGCGTAACGTTAGCTATCATTTAATTCAAACCCAGTAGGCCTGCCTTACTGTAATGCCAAGAATGAGGTCAAGTCTGCTCTGATTATATTTATTGATTCCTTGTTTTGTCTGGTCTTTGGCAGTTTTCTGGAAAGTAAGATGGGAAATCAGTGTATGGGGAAGGAATAGTAGAGAGGAAAGCGATGGAGAGAGATGGATGTTATTCCAGGTGGATTGTGAAGGAAAGGGGGATAAAAGTTATGAAGTGGTAGAAATTGTGGTGGCACCAATATAAGGAGTTATATCTATAAATCTATTTGTTATACTAATCTGTAAATGCTACTGTAGTACCACCATTGCATGTAGGTTGACAAAACTGCACTTGTTCATTGTGTGAAGTTCTTTGTGTCGTTGCTTGACCCAGTGTAATTTTGTGTTATGAAGACTGCATGATGCCATGCCATTTTTGTTATGAGTATCGCTAAATCGGAAAAAAGTAAAATGCACCCACTAAAGTCACTGTTGGTGGTGAACAAAATTGCACCTGTTCATTGTGTGAAGTTATTTTTTAAGTGTCACCGTTGCTTGACAGTGTGATTTTGTGTTATGAAGTTTGCATGATGCCATGTCATGCCTGTTCATTGTATGAGATTATGAATATTCTTATTTTTAAACATACAGTTGAGTGTCACTATTGCTTGGCCCAGTGGCATGTTGTGTTACATCTAAAACTAAATAGAAAACACAAAATAAAAAGTAAAATGCACCCATAAAGTCATTGTTGGTGATAAATTGTGTCACATTCATCTCATTATCTTAGGCGTAGCGGTGGGTTTAAAAACAGGCTGATGAATATATGGACTAGTTGAATGAGGACTTATTGTTGAAAATTAATTAAAATTTTTCTGGTGGAGGACCCCCCGCCAGTGTGTCCCCCCCACATTAAAAATGCTTCTGACGCCCCTGGGGAAATGCGTTCTGGAATTGAATCACGGGAAGGACAGTTGTCGCGCGCGCAAGTCTCACACAGACGATGGCGGACATGCACCGGCGCTTTAAGGGGGGGGGCTTCGGGGGGCTCAAACCCCTGGGCCACAGCCAATCAGGGGCCTTGTAATATTAATAAAATAATAAACTGTCGGAATCGTGGGCCTACATTAATATACGGATAGAAATAAGGTTAGAAATAAATGAGCGCACAGTAGCCTGCTGTAAGAGACATGGTAGATGTGGTTTGCGAAACGAACACCCACAACTGTACCAGAATAAAATGTAACAAAATGTAACGTCACGCACGAAAGCGCGCCAAAGACTGCAGACTACTGAGACACAAATTTAGAGACTTTGAAAGATGAAGCGTTCACATGTTAGCGGGGCGCATAAAAGGAAAAAAGAGAGATGCAGGTAATGATAGAATCATTGTCTAAAGTCACAGACTTTTTTAAGGTAAGGATCACCAATCTGTTCAGAATATCAGCTACTTATCAGTTATCAGCCTACCAGCAGCTAGGCTATGTGCAGCTAGGCTAGATATGCTATGATTTGTCCAACAGTAAAATAAATCAGTTGTGATTTGAATACATGTCGTGTGATTTTGAGTTATAATCCTGTTAGTATAATAGCATATTTCGATGGGGATAATAAAATGTCTAAAACGGCATCTACTGAAGAAATTGATAAAGATTGTAGCCTATAATTTTCACAGTTCGGGCAGCAGACAGTGTAAGCATACTGAGGGGAATAGCAATACAAAGCTAGCGCATATCCACATTTTTCGCTAGCTGTGTTGGGTGTGTTGTTAACCCGTGTGGATTTAAGTGAAATACTTGAGAAGTTCTGTGGTCAAGACAACGTTTTAAGGTAAGGACACTTGATTATTAATGTTTGCCCGCCGTGGCTTGTTGTTGACGAAAGGCCCACATGATTTTGCCTTATGCAGCTACTGCTAGCATCATGCTTTGAACTAGGTTAAGCTCATTTGCGCTAAAGGATGGGTTTATTGAAGGACTTTGATGTAGCTAGTTTCTTTTTAAAAAATCGTATGCTCAAAACAGTATGCCCGTGTTCATCATGTTTAACTTTTTTTTTCTTGATGGAGTGCGTGAAATATTGTTGCAAGTGGTATTTCGATGCAGTCATGTCAAAAAGGCAGTTGAATGCACGGTCTTATTCAAGGAGAAGGAAGACTTGCATGATGCTTGAACATAGATTGGTAAAATAGACCCTAGTAGGACTTGGTCCATTTGTAACCATTTTTGTCAAACAGGAGCTGCTTTTGTACTTGGTTATTGCCCATCTGGCAAATGTGAGCAATATATTTTAGTTGTTGTACGTAGCAGGATAGTTTTATATCCTGGGTTCCTGTCAGTTTCCGGAGGTCAGCATTGGACATCTTGTAGCTCCAGTCTATATCTTCATTTGTAGTGTTCTTTTGGTTAGGGGCATTCTTTCGTTTATATCCACCTTTAATCATTTTCCTTAGGAAGCTGTGCCACACTACCTCAATTTTGTGAATTTCACTGGATGATAGTTGCCATGCCTGTGTGCTGTACAGGAGACGAGATCGAACGCATGCCACTAGGAACTTTTATACGGGTTTTTAGTAGTATTCGGTGGTCGGTTAGAACGTGTTTCAGTTCATTCCATTTCATGAATGCAGCACTTATCCTAGCATGCAGGAAGTGTGAGGATTCATTACAGTTGCTGACATTATAACCAAGATATTGAAAGGTGCGGACGTTTTTAATATTAGTGCCACCAAGGGAAATGATACTTGGTTTACATTTGATATCCTCATTGACGTTAAAAGCCATTGTTTCTGTTTTGACACATATTTGTAAACCAAAGCGGGTGTAAGTCTTATCATACAACTGAAGAATATTCTGAAGCTCCTCGATGGATCCCGCGAGTATGGCCTGATCATCTGCGTATAGAATCTGTTATGCAACCCTCTCCTGATGCTCGTGCTTTCGTACGCATTTCTCTTGTGGATGCCTCATTTGGAATGCAATATCTGAACTTGAAGCCTGTATCTGGGTACGGTTTTGATATCTCATGCTGTGCAATCCTGACAACAAAGTCCATATAGATATTTAAAAACTGATGGCGATTCTAGGGCACCTTGTCTTGCAGTGAATGTTTGTTTTCATGCCGCCGAGCTATTATGTATTTTATTTTTTAAAAGGACTTGTCTGTAGGTGTGTTTTATGTTTACAACACATAGGTCTACATTAGCACACGCGCGCTTGTGTGGTTATCTCTGGCCATGCCCCTGCGTGAAAGTTACGCAGTATCACTGTCCTGTCCGTGGTAATAATCAGAACTGGCTCTGTAATGATAATGCGCGCGTTCTTCTCTCCCTCTGTGGTCGGATGTGTTGAGCGACGTGAGCGTGGGCCTTGCGCAGCTACGCTGAGCCAAACGTAACCTATCGTAGGCTTCTAGGCTAATTACGCGCTTACACTGTAAATGCTTGACACGTATTGCAAATAAAATAAGAGTGTTTTCCTGGCCAACGGTAAGGGTAGGGTTGACAGGTAGCCTATGAGGGGCCTAGCCCCTGGGCCACGGGTGTTGATAAAGCGCCCCTGCGGACATGGAGGAGACCGAGGAACCTGTGGTGGACAACCCTGCAGAAAACGCAATTTCTTCCAGTAATGAAGTGCACCCCTGGCCCTACATACATGATCACTTCAGCTTCGTAGAGAAAAGGGGTGACAGTTTCATTATGCAATGCAGATTGTGTGCCCAAGAAGACAACCATTGTGGCATACAAAAATTCGACGTCTAATCTGCGCAAGCATGTTGAGGTAAGTATTGTCATTGGCATCATAATCACGGGCGCAGATAGAGGGTGGGACGGGTGGGATTCGTCCCACCCAGATTTAAATTCACCTCGTTCGGTCCCCCCCACTTATAGGGAGGAAAAAACGTCTATGCTGTCTTTCTTTGCATAAGGCAAACCTCACGGAAAAATCAAAAGACTAATTACCATTCGGTTTATTGAGGTGCACAGCAGTGTATACATAGTTGCAACAACTCATGTAAAACAAAACAAAGACTGATATTCGGTTGGTTGAGCTGCGCAGACTGCACAGGTTTCGAGCTCGAGTTTGGTTGCTATGGTTACCCACAACAAGTTTGACAGGCATGTTGGGGTTGGTTTGCTGGCAGCTTTGTCCCCCCCAGTTTTTTGTCCCTCCCAGTTCAAAAAACGTATCTGCGCCCCTGATCATAATGTTTCCTTTCCATAGTAAAACCGACAATAGGCTGGTTATATTCCAAAAATAGTGGATGGCATTGCTAATGTTGAAGTAGCAACCTGTTGGTACTGTAACATAACGGTAACTAGTCTGTTATTCGGTTGGCTAATCATGCAAGCAAGTTAGCTCGCCAACCTGACGTGATCAGTCCTCCTACCATTCTACATCCAACAGGCCAGAAAGGAATACTAAGCAAAACAAATAATGTTTGAATTGAATTGTTCAATAACACACAGTGCACACAGGCAAGCTACGAGATTTCAGTGCAACATTTCACTTTCATATTTCGTGTACAATGCTTTGTGTGTGGTCAGGGCGATGTAAACGACATGACTGTGTGTATTGACCTTTTTTGTTTGTCTCAGTTTTAATGCAGCATTATCCTAAGCATTCAATTTGATACACTTCCTTTAAATAAAACATCTGGGTTGAGCTGTACATATATCCTTGTTTCCTCTTTTTCATTTTTGCACAACACAATGGAGGCAGAAAACACCCATTGTTAAAAGTAACGTTTTACTTTTACTCAAAGTACATTTTAAATGATCTACTTTTTACTTTTACTTGAGTAGATTTTTTTGGTCTGGTAACTTTACTTGTACTTAAGTAAAATTTCATCAGAGTAAACAGTACTTGAGTATAATATTTTAGTACTCTTTCCACCTCTGCCAAATCCTAGCTGTAGATGATGGTAAACCCCTCACCTTTTTTTTTTTTTTAAATGGGGGGTGTTGTGGCTTTTAAATATAAAGTTCTTGTATGTTTTTCCAGATGAAATTCCAGCAACTGGTACTGGGACCCTTGTAATTGAGCTGGTGGATGTGAATGATAATGCTCCAACAGTTGAGATGAGCAACATCGATGTATGTAATAAGGAGCCACCTCCAGTGGTCCTGCCTGTGACTGATAAGGATGGGCCTGGCTTTACTTCTCCTTTTAGTGTGGCATTGCAAGGAGATGGCAAGGACAATTGGACTGCCACAATGAACGCGTCGAGTAGGCTTTTACTCAACTATTAGTTTACTTCTGACAGTGATGATGGGTATTAAAGTTGACTGTGTAGAGGACAGCTTGGGGAAATTTGATTATCCACAGAAATGGAAATAAACACAAGTGGATGTTTATGCTCATGCTTAAGCACTTTCATGTTCTTGTACATTACTATGCTAGTAATGTTAATTACATAATGAAGTTGTGTACTCGGTATTAACTTTGCAGCAACCTCATTGGCTTATTTGGCGCATATGCAGTACTTGCCAAGACAGATGCACGTCTAAAGAAGTTATGGTAGAAAGCATGGCTTCAAAATGAACAATTTTTTCAAAGTATCCTATCATATTGAGGGCTAATCTGTAAAAGAACCAATTACAGAGCACATTCTCTTCTGTATCGAAGAGAATGTATGCAGCTTTAAATGCCAGGTTGTGCAGTTTTAAGCTATCTTGCTGATGGGTAACTTCAGTTTTCAAAAATTGTACCCAGTGTGCACACCCTTTGCCCATTAAAACACTGGGTTTGCAGTTTGGATGGAAGTAGTCTTTGCTGTCTGAGCATGTTATTTGTGGTGCAGTTTGTAAATGGCAGGTGTTTGAATTATTTAAGGAATAAAACACTTCTGTAGTATTGCTAAAATAGGATGCATTACTTAAATTGTGGTGTAAATCATCATAGACGGAGTAGTAGCCCAAGACACAAACTTGCCCACAAATTTTTCTTGGTTATGACCTAATCATGCTTCAGTGCCCAAGTATAAACCATGGTTATTGGTGCAGTGGGTACGAATTTGGAGGGAACCAATTTTAGATGGAGTTTCAAAATAGCAGGCAGTATTGAGCATCCATTAAAATTGCTAACTATATTTTGAACAAGACTCCACAAAACGTGTACCATGTTCTCTATTCAAGTAATAGTCTTAAATTAAGCAAAGTCTTTAGACTTGACATGAACATTTTGTGTACTCATGCATCCCCCCCCAATTTATTTATTTTAATTATTTTTACAGAAACGGGGATTGTACTTTCATTGAGGGCTCCGCTCAGTCCTGGAGTTTACAATGTTGTTCTGAAGGTGTTTGACATCCAAAGCCTATCAGAAGACAACATTATCCAGGCCACTATATGTGACTGCAAAGGAGCTGATTTTAAATGCCAGGTTATTAAGGCTGCACAAATAGGCATCCTTGGTGTTCTTGGAATTTTGGGGGCTATTTTGGCTCTGTTGTGTAAGAGACGATCACCACCACACACAGTTTATTGAAAACAAACAAGATGATTGAATAAAGCCTAAATAATTTAAGGGGATGAACATTCTTAAATACTAGTAATATGCATTTTTGGCATAGGTGTGATATGCCCTGTTACATGCCCTCTCTTTGCAGTGCTGGTCCTGCTGCTGCTTCTGTTCCTTAGAAGAAGAAGAAGCTCTAAGAAGGAACAGCCCCTGATCAATGATGATATCCGTGACAATGTTTACTATTATGAAGAAGAGGGTGGTGGAGAGGATGATCAGGTGTGTGGGTGTGGCTTTTTTGTGCCCCCCAAACAAACAAATGTGTATATAAATAATCTCATCCTAATTTGTCAACCTCCCACCCCAATAGGACTATGACCTGAGCGTTTTGCACAGGGGCCTCGACAACCATCCTGACGTGTTCCGTAATGATGTGGCTCCCACCTTTATGTCTGCCCCAGAATATCGTCCACGGCCTGCAAACCCTGAGGAGATTGGCACCTTCATTGATGATGTAAGACGTGCAGTTTTTTTGTGCTGTAGAATCTGATTGTACTACAAAACATGTCTCATGCATATAAGTGACTTGACTTGTGTGGTCCATATAAACGAGTGTTCCATCTTGCAACATGCTGCTTCCTTGCCACTGTTGTGAACTTGGTCTGACCCTCCCTTTGCTAGTTAGCATTTGCCTTTTTTGTCAAGCAATCATGGCAAAGTTTAGTGAACTTGAGAGACATGTTTTGGGATAAATTTATTAGGGATAAAATTAAGGGTTCCCTTCCCCTCAAAGATGCTTTGCTACAAACTATTCAAAGCACTATATAAATTCTAGAGACTTGTGCAGGCAGGTCTGTGCTGAGCCTTTTATGTCTGGCTCGAATCCTGGCAGCATTGCAAAATTGGAACACTTTCCTGGACAGTGTTCTAGACCGCTCGGCCAGAGGATCACATCGTTAACTGAGGTTATGTAACATGGTATGTATGTGGCCCATATGTACTGGTGCCACCTCATGACTGTGAAATCGCAACCTGAGGCTGGCACACCAATTACATTCTTAAACGCGCTCAAACTTGGTTAAACATATACAGACAGGTGCCTCTATAGGCTTCAGCCAAAGGCTGAGCCAAAAGTGTTGTTTTTTTTTTTTTAATATATGTAAAATTTTTATTATATAAATTATATTGTTTACTAGTATCTGTGTCAGTACTGTGTAATTCGTTATCTAGCCGAGTAAGATTTAAACTTCATAAAAGTGAAGTCTGTTTTTGTTGCCAGTAAAAATCATGGTTACAGAACTTCTGATTAGGTTTTTAGCATTAGAAATATTTATCACATTACAGCACAGTTGAAGTTCTTTGTATTTAACCCATCTGAAGCAATGAATCTCTTTGGGTTGTTGTGGGTGTTTTTAAGCCAGGAGCGCTTGCACCTAATTGACTTAACAGCCATGAACAATATATACAATTATGTAGGGGGAAAGTACCTATGCCTTATACAGTAGTGTGTTTGGGTTTGTTGTGTGACGTATATAAAACTTTGTATGCATCTCCCAATATTGCCTATTGGCCAGGATTGGTGGTGAACTCATTTTATAGAATCCAGAAAATGTAGTTAAATTTAGCTTTGCATTACTTTTGTCATTACTATTGCTCTCTTCAGATTTTGCCTCATGTGTTTCTGCTTTTATGTACCATAGAACCTGAAATTTGGGACAGTTTTAGTTTCCATGTTGGTTTATGATTTAATATTGGAGCAATACTGTCCAAAACAGGCTAAAAGAGTGGCTATTTTTTGTGGCTCATTTGTTAATGGATTACTTTTTACTGCATGATTTTTCAAAGCACTGTGAGGTATGATGTATATCAATAAAGTTTTATCAAGTTTGTATCCCATTTCTGTTTTTAGATGGATTTTACATTTGATTCCTCTGTACCATGTAATTCACACTTTGTGTAGCCATTAAGTTGTTTGTTTCAATTTTTTTTTTATTAAATGTTGTACACAATCTAGTTTCCCTACTTCTTTAAAAGGTATGGCTACTGATATTGGCTGTACCATTTAAACATTCTTTTGGAGCCAGCAATCAACAAGGTTTCATTGGAATTCTTCCCTGAATAACCTAAGCCTCATGGTCATAGTTATGATTTTCTGTTTCAATGTTGACTTTTTTTAATAGTTAGATTTATTCAAAAGAATCAGGAAATCTTAATTGCAAGTTACCCAAACATTAAGTGTAAAACTATGCTTAGTAGTAAAAACTAAATTATTCTTATTGGAGACAAACGTTGCAGTACTGCAAGGCTGTTATGGAAGGTGAAGTAGTCAGTCACAAGTTTGGCTAAAACTGTGTACAAAGGTATCTAGTGGTGTGGTTTTTTTTTTTTTTTTGTTTTGTTTTTTTTTTTATTTAATTTGAGGCCCAAGCCCATTGTCTGCAGGAGTAGAATCACTTGAAGGACTGAAAGCTCTATCCAAATCAGTACTCTAGATTGTTCCTTCAAGCTAGTGTTCAACATGGCCATGTCTGTCTTACTACATTGTGTTACTCTATATTGCACTGCATAGAGTGCTCTACATAGGCTGGTACTTTACACTCCACAAAGTGCACCAGGTCAGATAGATACATAGGTAAGCACTGCTTTACAGCTGTGCATGAAATTGCATATGGTGCAGTGTTTGAGTTCTCCAGTCCTATGTACTATCTGCACTGACTATATAAGCTGTTGCTATTGTTCTGGAGTGTCATCTCTTAACCCTGCTCTGGTGTTAGCTTTCTGTTACTATCTCTTATGTTAATGGGTCGGTTTTGACCCGTGTCTTAAATCAGCCATAAAATACCTTAAAAACAATTTATCATCCAATTTGTTTCTTACCTCTGGGTTACCTTGTTAGGCTCCCTTATCCATGAAAAGATTGGTTTTAATATTTTTGTTGTGGCCCCCTGGGCCTTTCTTTTAACAGCATACCCCTCGTTTTCAATATAAAAAACTTATAAACATTAACTTTATTCTTCTTTAACCATTCTTTGGTAGAACGACTTGTGTGCTTAGGGTCGTTGTCTTGCTGCATGACCCATCTTCTCTTGAGATTCAGTTCATGGACAGATGTCCTGACATTTTCCTTTAGAATTCGCTGGTATAATTCAGAATTCATTGTTCCATCAATGATGGCAAGCCGTCCTAGCCCAGATGAAGCAAAACAGGCTCAAACCATGATACTACCACTACCATGTTTCACAGATGGGATAAGGTTCTTATGCTGGAATGCGGTGTTTTCCTTTCTCCAAACATAACACTTCTCATTTAAACCAAAAAGTTCTCATCTTGGTCTCATCTGTCCACAAAACATTTTTCCAATAGCCTTCTGGCTTGTCCACATGATCTTAACAAACTGCAGATGAGCAGTAATGTTCTTTTTGGAGAGCAGTGGCTTTCTCCTTGCAACCCTGCCAGTGTTCTCCTGATGGTGGACTCATGAACATTAGCCAATGTGAGAGAGGCCTTCAGTTGCTTAGAAGTTACCCTGGGGTCCTTTGTGACCTTGCCGACTATTACACGCCTTGCTCTTGGAGTGATCTTTGTTGGTCGACCACTCCTGGGGAGGGTAACAATGGTCTTGAATTTTCTCCATTTGTACACAATCTGTCTGACTGTAGATTGGTGGAGTCCAAACTCTTTTGACATGGTTTTGTAACCTTTTCCAGCCTGACGAGCATCAACAACGCATTTTTCTGAGGTCCTCAGAAATCTCCTTTGTTTGTGCCATGATACACTTCCACAAACGTGCGTTGTGAAGATCAGACTTTGATAGATCCTTGTTCTTTAAATAAAACAGGGTGCCCACTCACACCTGATTGTCATCCCATTGATTGAAAACACCCGACTCTAATTTCACCTTCAAATTAACTGCTAATCCTAGAGGTTCACATACTTTTGCCACTCACAGATATGTAATATTGGATCATTTTCCTCAAAATACTTAGTTTGTGCACCCTTTAGAATTTTCTATATTTCTGCATAAATATGACCTAAACATCATCAGATTTTCACACAAGTCCTAAAAGTAAATAAAGAGAACCCAGTTAAACAAATAAGACAAAAACATTATACTTGGTCATTTATTTATTGAGGAAAATGATCCAATATTACATATCTGTGAGTGTCAAAAGTATGTGAACCTCTAGGATTAGCAGTTAATTTGAAGGTGAAATTAGAGTCGGGCGTTTTCAATCAATAGGATGACAATCAGGTGTGAGTGGGCACCCTGTTTTATTTAAAGGACAGGGATTTATCAAAGCCTGATCTTCACAACACATGTTTGTGGAAGTGTATCATGGCACGAACAAAGGAGATTTCTGAGGACCTCAGAAAAAGCGTTGTTGATGCTCGTCAGGCTGGAAAAGGTTACAAAACCATCTCTAAAGAGTTTGGACTCCACCAATCCACAGTCAGACAGATTGTGTACAAATGGAGAAAATTCAAGACCATTGTTACCCTCCCCAGGAGTGGTTGACCAACAAAGATCACTCCAAGAGCAATGCGTATAACAGTCGGCGAGGTCACAAAGGACTCCAGGGCAACTTCTAAGCAACTGAAGGCCTCTCTCACATTGGCTAATGTTAATGAGTCCACCATCAGGAGAACACTGAACAACAATGGTGTGCATGGCAGGGTTGCAAGGAGAAAGCCACTGCTCTCCAAAAAGTACATTGCTGCTCATCTGCAGTTTGCTAAAGATCAAGTGGACAAGCCAGAAAGCTATTGGAAAAATGTTTTGTGGACGGATGAGACCAAAATAGAACTTTTTGGTTTGAATGAGAAGTGTTACGTTTGGAGAAAGGAAAACACTGCATTCCCGTATAAGAACCTTATCCCATCTGTGAAACATGGTAGTGGTAGTATCATGGTTTGAGCCTGTTTTGCTTCATCTGGGCTAGGACGGCTTGCCATCATTGATGGAACAATGAATTCTGAATTATACCAGCGAATTCTAAAGGAAAATGTCAGGACATCTGTCCATGAACTGAATCTCAAGAGAAGATGGGTCATGCAGCAAGACAACGACCCTAAGCACACAAGTCGTTCTACCAAAGAATGGTTAAAGAAGAATAAAGTTAATGTTTTGAAATGGCCAAGTCAAAGTCCTGACCTTAATCCAAACGAAATGTTGTGGAAGGACCTGAAGCGAGCAGTTCATGTGAGGAAACCCACCAAATCCCAGAGTTGAAGCTGTTCTGTACAGAGGAATGGGCTAAAATTCCTCCAAGCTGGTGTGCAGGACTGATCAACAGTTACCGGAAACGTTTAGTTGCAGTTACTGCTGCACAAGGGGGTCACACCAGATACTGAAAGCAAAGGTTCACATACTTTTGCCACTCACATATGTAATATTGGATCATTTTCCTCAATAAATAAATGACCAAGTATAATATTTTTCTCATTTGTTTAACTGGGTTCTCTTTATCTACTCTTAGGACTTGTGTGAAAATCTAATGATGTTTTTGGTCATATTTATGCAGAAATATAGAAAATTCTAAAGAATTCACAAACTTTCAAGCACCACTGTATGCACATATTCTCAATTGGCTTGAGGTCTGGGCTTTGATTAAACCATTCAAAGACATTTAAATGTTTCCCTTTAAACCACTCCAGTGTCGCTTTAGCAGTATGTTTAGGGTCATTGTCCTGCTGGAATTAGAACCTTCGTCCCAGTCTCAAACCTCTGGATGACTCAAACAGGTTTTCCTCCAGAATTGCCCTGTATTTAGTGCCATCCATCTTTCCTTCAGGCTTGAACAGTTTTCCTGTCCCTGCAGATGAAAAATATCCCCACAGCATGATACTGCCACCACCATGCTTCACTGTAGGAATGGTGTTTTCAGGGTGTTGGGTTTGCACCATACATGGCATTTCCAGTGATGGCCAAAAAGTTCAATTTTAGTCTCATTTGACCAGAGACTCTTCTTCCATGTGTTTGGGGAGTGTGCCACATGCTGTTGGGCAAACTCCAAATGTGTTTTCTTAAGCAATGGCTTTTTTTTCTGGCCACTCTTCCATAAAGCCCCGCTTTGTGGAGTGTACAGCTTAAAGTGGCCCTATGGACAGATACTCCCATCTCCGCTGTGGATCTCTGTAGCTCCTTCAGTGTTATCTTTAGTGTCTTTGTTGCATTTCTGATTTAATGCCCTCCTTGCCTGGTCAGTGAGTTTTGGTGGGTAGCCTTCTCTTGTCAGGTTTGTAGTGGTGCCATAACAGATGAAAATGAGCAGTTATGCTAACTCCGGCGTCTTTACACTATGTATTGTTACTAATGTTCATTAAGATGTAATGTCCCTATCAGATAAACCGATAAAATAAATATTCTTTTCATTTTGCTATAATGGATTTAATGGTGCTTCGTGGGATATTCAAAGTTTGGGATATTTTTTTATAACCCAACCCTGATCTATACTTCTCCACAACTTTGTCTCTGACCTGTTTGGAGGCTCCTTGGTTTTCATGTTGTTTGCTTAGTAGTGTTGCAGAGTCAGGGTCCTTCCAGAACAGGTTGATTTCTCCAGACATCACGTGACAGATCATGTGACCCTTTGATTGCACATAGGTGGATCTTAATCAACTAATTATGTGACTTATGAAGTGAATTGGGTGGCATGGTGGTGTAGTGGTTAGCGCTGTCGCCTCACAGCAAGAAGGTCTAGGTTCGAGCCCCGTGGCCGATGAGGGCCTTTCTGTGCGGAGTTTGCATGTTCTCCCCATGTCCGCGTGGGTTTCCTCCGGGTGCTCCGGTTTCCCCCACAGTCCAAAGACATGCAGGTTAGGTTAACTGGTGACTCTAAATTGACCGTAGGTGTGAATGTGAGTGTGAATGGTTGTCTGTGTCTATGTGTCAGCCCTGTGATGACCTGGCGACTTGTCCAGGGTGTACCCCGCCTTTCACCCGTAGTCAGCTGGGATAGGCTCCAGCTTGGCTGCGACCCTGTAGAACAGGATAAAGCAGCTAGAGATAATGAGATGATAGAGATATGAAAGGGGGTGAATACCTATGCACACTCGAGATTTCTGTTTTTTTTTTTTTGTTTTTATGTTTTTTTTTTTAATTATTGTGTCACTATAAAAAATTTAAAAAAAAAAACGTGCACTTTTAAAGTGGTAGGCATGTTGTGTAAATCAAATGGTGCTAACCCCCCAAAAATTCATTTTAATTCCAGCTTGTAATGTGATAAAACAGGACAAACATTAAGGGGGATGAATACTTTTGCAAGACACTGTATATAAATGAGCAAAATATTCGATATCCATTGTAAAAAATAGTTTTAAAAAAGCTTGGAAAATATCCACATTTTGGTGCTTTCACTTCATCTCACACTGAAAAAAAATGAGAAAAATCCAAACTTTAATTTAAATAAATTTACTGAGAGAAAAACAGATCCCTCAAAAAGAAATAATTATTTTCAACAAAAACACATGTGCCACCCCTGCATTTAATGCTTTGTACAACCCCCTTTGCCTGTGAAACATCACTGAGTCTTCTACTATAACATTTTGTAAGGTTGGCGATACAGAGCAGGGCATCTGAGACCATCTTTACACAATCTCTCCAGATCATCCAGGGTCCTCGGCCCTCTCTTGTGCTCTCTCCTCTTCAGCTCACCCCACAGGTTTTCACTGGGGTTCAGGTCAGGGGACTGAGAGATGGCCAGGGCAGAAGCTTGATTCTGTGGTCAGTTAACCATTTTTGTTGATTTGGACATGTACTTCGGATCATTGTCCTGCTGGAAGATCCAATGATGGCCCAGTTTTAGCTTCCTGGCAGAAACAGCCAGGTTTTGATTTAAAATGTCCTGGTATTTCATGAAGTCCTTAATGCCATGTACCCTCACAAGCTTTCCGGGGCCTTTGGAGGAAAAACACCCACAAAACATCACAGAACTTCCACCATATTTAACAGTTGGGTTCTTTTCATTATAGCTCATCTCATCTCATCTCATCATCTCTAGCCGCTTTATCCTTCTACAGGGTCGCAGGCAAGCTGGAGCCTATCCCAGCTGACTACGGGCGAAAGGCGGGGTACACCCTGGACAAGTCGCCAGGTCATCACAGGGCTGACACATAGACACAGACAACCATTCACACCTACGGTCAATTTAGAGTCACCAGTTAACCTAACCTGCATGTCTTTGGACTGTGGGGGAAACCGGAGCACCCGGAGGAAACCCACGCGGACACGGGGAGAACATGCAAACTCCACACAGAAGGGCCCTCGCCGGCCCCGGGGCTCGAACCCAGGACCTTCTTGCTGTGAGGCGACAGCGCTAACCACTACACCACCGTGCCGCCCCTTCATTATAGCTATCCTTCTTTTTACACCAAACCCACCTTGAGTGTTTTATTGTCAAAAAGCTGCATTTTTGTTCCATCAAAACAGAGAACATGGTTCCAGTCAAAGTTGTAGAAGTGTTTCGCAAACTTCAGGTGCTTGTTTGTGGTTAACTGACAGAAAAGGGTTTTTTGTTTTTTTTTCTGGCAAACCTTCCAAATAATCTGTTGGCATGGAGGTGGTGTCTGATGGTGGTTTTGGAGACATGGAAACCCCAAGATTTTTTTTTCTTCTGTAATTCACCAACAGTGTTCTGTGAGGATGTTTTTGCCTTTCTTACCCTCTTCTTCACTGTTTGTGGGGGCAAAATAAATTTGGGTTTGTAACAGTTCCAGCTGGTGTCTACTTTTTTATTATTGCCCTAGCAGTAGAAATAGACATTTTCAGGCGAGTAGCTTTTTTTTTAATAACCATTCCCTGACTTATGAAGGTCAACACACATCTCCATCACTTGGTTTGTGTGTTCTGTTATCTTTCCTATGTTGATGGATGACTAAGGGAATTTGGCCTCTGTGTCACCTCATATTTGTACCCCAGTTAAGTAGGAAGTCATGGATTAAAGCTTGAAAGTTCCTACACTCTCCAATCAACTCATAAATATAGTACAATTTAAATGGGAAACATGCTTGAATTACATTGTGTTCACTATAATTTCCAGGGGTGCCAATAACAGTGGCACATGTTTTTGTGGAAAATAATGATTTCCTGATGAAGGATTTGTTTTTCTCTTGGAAAAAAAAATTCAATTCAAGGTTGGATTTTTTTTCTCTTTTTTTTCCAGTGTGAGATGAAGCCAATAAACCCAAAAGGTGGATATTTCATGTAGGGCACTGTGTGTGTGCGACATTTCATATTTTATATATACTGTGTATATATACACAACCCCGATTCCAAAAAAGTTGGGACAAAGTACAAATTGTAAATAAAAACGGAATGCAATAATTTACAAATCTCAAAAACTGATATTGTATTCACAATAGAACATAGACAACATATCAAATGTCGAAAGTGAGACATTTTGAAATTTCATGCCAAATATTGGCTCATTTGAAATTTCATGACAGCAACACATCTCAAAAAAGTTGGGACAGGGGCAATAAGAGGCTGGAAAAGTTAAAGGTACAAAAAAGGAACAGCTGGAGGACCAAATTGCAACTCATTAGGTCAATTGGCAATAGGTCATTAACATGACTGGGTATAAAAAGAGCATCTTGGAGTGGCAGCGGCTCTCAGAAGTAAAGATGGGAAGAGCCATCTAATCCCAATCTAATCTAATCTAGCCATCAAACACCAATCCCCCTAATTCTGCGCCGACAAATAGTGCAGCAATATCAGAAAGGAGTTCGACAGTGTAAAATTGCAAAGAGTTTGAACACATCATCATCTACAGTGCATAATATCATCAAAAGATTCAGAGAATCTGGAAGAATCTCTGTGCGTAAGGGCCAAGGCCGGAAAACCATACTGGGCGCCCGTGATCTTCGGGCCCTTAGATGACACTGCATCACATACAGGCATGCTTCTGTATTGGAAATCACAAAATGGGCTTAGGAATATTTCCAGAGAACATTACCTTTGAACACAATTCACCGTGTCATCCGCTGTTGCCAGCAAAAACTCTATAGTTCAAAGAAGAAGCCATATCTAAACATGATCCAGAAGCACAGACGTCTTCTCTGGGCCAAGGCTCATTTAAAATGGACTGTGGCAAAGTGAAAAACTGTTCTGTTGTCAGACGAATCAAAATTTGAAGTTCTTTATGGAAATCGGGGACGCCATGTCATTCGGACTAAAGAGTAGAAGGATGACCCAAGTTGTTATCAGCGCTCAGTTCAGAAGCCTGCATCTCTGATGGTATGGGGTTGCATTAGTGCGTGTGGCATGGGCAGCTTACACATCTGGAAAGACACCATCAATGCTGAAAGGTATATCCAGGTTCTAGAGCAACATATGCTCCCATCCAGATGACGTCTCTTTCAGGGAAGACCTTGCATTTTCCAACATGACAATGCCAAACCACATACTGCATCAATTACAGCATCATGGCTGTGTAGAAGAAGGGTCCGGGTACTGAACTGGCCAGCCTGCAGTCCAGAGCTTTCACCCACAGAAAACATTTGGCGCATCATAAAACGGAAGATAGGACAAAAAAGACCTAAGACAGTTGAGCAACTAGAATCCTACATTAGACAAGAATGGGTTAACATTCCTATCCCTAAACTTGAGCAACTTGTCTCCTCAGTCCCCAAACGTTTACAGACTGTTGTAAAGAGAAAAGGGGATGTCTCACAGTGGTAAACATGGCCTTGTCCCAACTTTTTTGAGATGTGTTGTTGTCATGAAATTTAAAATCACCTAATTTTTCTCTTTAAATGATACATTTTCTCAGTTTAAACATTTGATATGTCATCTATGTTCTATTCTGAATAAAATATGGAATTTTGAAACTTCCACATCATTGCATTCCGTTTTTATTTACAATTTGTACTTTGTCCCAACTTTTTTGGAATCGGGGTTGTTTTACTCATCTTTCTGATGAGTAAGAAAAGAAATCATGAGTAAGCTGCCAGTGAAGAATGTCTGTGCAGTAATGTCTGCTGGGAACTCACCTCCCATTTGTTTTAAAGGGATCCTCCAGCGGATTTATTTTCAAACTTATTTTAAAGGTAGACTGCCTTTCAGATTTTTCAAGTCTAGGTCATAAAAAGAATTTTCCCTGACACTCCATTGTTTTTGTTTAGTGAACTGAAAGTAACTGAATTTGAATCACAGACTTCCTATTTTATTCATTTTTTAAAAATAGAACAATTAATGAATTTAGGGCCACGCGGTGAAGTGTGTTTGCTTAGCTATGGCAAAGTGTCAAAGACAGAAACTAGGTTGGACACGAGACCTCGCGCTGCAAAATCTTTTTATGTGACCTACAGATAAAGTGTGTGGCAAAGTGTGGTGTAGCGTTTGTGTGTGTGTCTGCATGCTCTAAAATCGCAGTTTAAATTCAAGATACAACGCCATGCATCACTTGGTGGGCTTTCTCCTTTCACGCAAGGCATTTTGGGATACAAATTTGAAACAGGAGAGGAAAATGGAGGACGCGAATGAAACATGAAAGACCGACTACAGTAACAGAAAACGAGAAGAAAAGACGTTATGTTGCGAAGGAAAGGAAACACAGGACCAAACTAATAAATATCGGCGGTCAGCGAGCACCTCGCTGTGATCAGCTGTTCGTTTAGCGAGAAAATTATGTAACTGTCAGTGCACAGTCAAGGTAAACCTGTAGATAGTAGTAATGCAACACTGTGGATGCCAGCTGCCATAAAACCCAAAAGAACAAGGAAAAGAAGCAGGTAAAACTGTGTATGTGCACACCGGCCTTCCTCTGTCTGCTTAACTGCATGAAGCGAGTGATTTCATGCACATTATTTGTGAGGAAATCCCTTCAAATTAAATAACTTCCCAGCCATAAAATAACCTGTTTTTTTTTTTTTTTAGATATTACAGAAATAAACATATCACAATGGCCAATTTTTAGAGGAAACTAAAGTTCACCAATTTTATGAAATTGAAAGGCCATATAGCTTTAAGTAAAAGTAGTCACACATTTTAAAAAAAATCAAGCTTTCATTTTTGGAGACCAAATAGTGTTTGAGAAAAATAAATTTTCTTTAAAATGCCAGATGGGCTTCCTGCGCTGGTGACGTATGCAGTGACGTCAGGTAGTGTCGCTTGGAGCAACTCAGTTGTTTATATTTTCTGTTTACATCGTAGTTTTGCTACACAAAGTGTCATGTCACGCTGCAAGTTGAGCCATTTTAAACTGCGATTTTAGAGCGTGCAGACACACACAAACACTACACCACGCTTTGCCACACACTTTATCTGTAGATCACATAAAAAAGATTGCCACACACTTTATCTGTAGGTCACATAAAGATTTTGCAACGCGAGGTCTCGTTTCCAACCTAGTTTCTGTCTTTGACACTTTGCCACAGCTAAGCAAACACACTTTGCATTTTCACTGCAGAACCACAATCTAGTTCCAGCTTGTGCTTTCTTTTTAGCATCATTGAGGCATTTATATGCTACACAGTGAGACATACTTATTTAAAAACTGATAAATTGGGGAAAATACTTGTAAAACTAGCAAAACTAGAATGTAAACAGAGAATATAAACAAGCTGAATTGCTCCAAGCGACCACTACCTGACGTCATCGCATACGTCACCACTGCAGGAAGCCCATCGGGCATTTTAAAGAGAATTTATTTGTCTTGAACATTATTTGGTCTCCAAAAATGAAAGTTTGTATTTTGGAATCTGCAACTACTTTTACTTAAAATAAGTTTGAAAATAGAGTAGCTGGAGGAGCCCTTTAAACTTCCAACCAAGTACTATATGCGTTAGATAGATAGATAGATAGATAGATAGATAGATAGATAGATAGATAGATAGATAGATAGATAGATAGATAGATAGCCCATTATAATGGCAGAATTTCTTTGATAAAGAGA
The DNA here is from genome assembly GCF_027579695.1 of Neoarius graeffei. Taxonomy (NCBI): domain Eukaryota; kingdom Metazoa; phylum Chordata; class Actinopteri; order Siluriformes; family Ariidae; genus Neoarius; species Neoarius graeffei. The sequence goes on from NC_083595.1 coordinate 26,834,466, forward strand.
TCAAATGTAGATTAACAGAAACGACATAACACATCAAAGTTATTACAATAAATGAGTAGTACACAGCAGCACAGACTGAGTGGCTTGCTGTAGTTGTTGTAAAAGCATTTCATTTGCATCATTAACTGTAAATGCCTTAAGCTAAGAGAGATGAGACTGAGATGGTATGGGCACATCCTGAGAAGAGATGCAGAGCATGTGGGAAGGAGAATGTTGGGGATGGAGCTGCCAGGCAAACGAAAATGAGGAAGGCCAAAGAGGAGATACATGGATGTGGTGAGAGAGGATATGAAAGTGGCAGGTGTGGTAGAGAAGGATGCGGAAGACAGGGAGCAATGGAGACGAAAGATCTGCTGTGGCGACCCCTAATCGGGAGCAGCCAGAAGAAGAACTGTAAATGCCTCTTTCAACTCCACTCCATCTCTGAACCTTACAGGCTGCATCTATCTATCTATCTATCTATCATGTGAACAGTGTGCTTCCCTGGAATAACACGACGAAGCCTCTCAGCCTGTCCTGTAAAAAGTGTACCATAACCTTTCAGAGCCAGGAATCTGAATCTCACACATGCTGCTTGAATGTATTTGTGGAGGTATTGTCTGGAAGTTCCCTATGATTTAGCTTTTACAAACAGGTCGATGGAATTAGACAACGATAAATTTCCTTATTGTTTGTGTTTCGAGGAAGGTTAAGCATTAAGATTACTTTCGAAACTGCAGGCCTGTTTGTAAAAGAAGCAGTACGTGCGTTTGGTTTTACAGTTATGACCCGAATCTTCTCTTCATTATTATTATTGTCTGAGTGTTTAGTCTACAACCCCGATTCCAAAAAAGTTGGGACAAAGTACAAATTGTAAATAAAAACGGAATGCAATGATGTGGAAGTTTCAAAATTCCATATTTTATTCAGAATAGAACATAGATGACATATCAAATGTTTAAACTGAGAAAATGTATCATTTAAAGAGAAAAATTAGGTGATTTTAAATTTCATGACAACAACACATCTCAAAAAAGTTGGGACAAGGCCATGCTTACCACTGTGAGACATCCCCTTTTCTCTTTACAACAGTCTGTAAACATCTGGGGACTGAGGAGACAAGTTGCTCAAGTTTAGGGATAGGAATGTTAACCCATTCTTGTCTAATGTAGGATTCTAGTTGCTCAACTGTCTTAGGTCTTTTTTGTCCTATCTTCCGTTTTATGATGCGCCAAATGTTTTCTGTGGGTGAAAGCTCTGGACTGCAGGCTGGCCAGTTCAGTACCCGGACCCTTCTTCTACACAGCCATGATGCTGTAATTGATGCAGTGTGTGGTTTGGCATTGTCATGTTGGAAAATGCAAGGTCTTCCCTGAAAGAGACGTCATCTGGATGGGAGCATATGTTGCTCTAGAACCTGGATATACCTTTCAGCATTGATGGTGTCTTTCCAGATGTGTAAGCTGCCCATGCCACACGCACTAATGCAACCCCATACCATCAGAGATGCAGGCTTCTGAACTGAGCACTGATAACAACTTGGGTTATCCTTCTCCTCTTTAGTCTGAATGACACGGCGTCCCTGATTTCCATAAAGAACTTAAAATTTTGATTCGTCTGACCACAGAACAGTTTTCCACTTTGCCACAGTCCATTTTAAATGAGCCTTGGCCCAGAGAAGATGTCTGCGCTTCTGGATCATGTTTAGATACGGCTTCTTCTTTGAACTATAGAGTTTTAGCTGGCAACGGCGGATGGCACGGTGAATTGTGTTCACAGATAATGTTCTCTGGAAATATTCCTGAGCCCATTTTGTGATTTTCCAATACAGAAGCATGCCTGTATGTGATGCAGTGCCGTCTAAGGGCCCGAAGATCACGGGCACCCAGTATGGTTTTCCGGCCTTGACCCTTACGCACAGAGATTCTTCCAGATTCTCTGAATCTTTTGATGATATTATGCACTGTAGATGATGATATGTTCAAACTCTTTGCAATTTTACACTGTCGAACTCCTTTCTGATATTGCTCCACTATTTGTCGGCGCAGAATTAGGGCGATTGGTGATCCTCTTCCCATCTTTACTTCTGAGAGCCACTGCCACTCCAAGATGCTCTTTTTATACCCAGTCATGTTAATGACCTATTGCCAATTGACCTAATGAGTTGCAATTTGGTCCTCCAGCTGTTCCTTTTTTGTACCTTTAACTTTTTCAGCCTCTTATTGCCCCTGTCCCAACTTTTTTGAGATGTGTTGCTGTCATGAAATTTCAAATCAGCCAATATTTGGCATGAAATTTCAAAATGTCTCACTTTTGACATTTGATATGTTGTCTATGTTCTATTGTGAATACAATATCAGTTTTTGAGATTTGTAAATTATTGCATTCCGTTTTTATTTACGATTTGTACTTTGTCCCAACTTTTTTGGAATTGGGGTTTTATGTCTAGTTCTTATCTAGTGTTTATACTGTTTATTTCAGAGGTGTCAAGTAACGAAGTACAAATACTTCGTTACCTTACTTAAGTAGAAATTTTGGTTATCTATACTTTAGTGGAGTAATTATTTTTCAGTTGACTTTTTACTTCTACTCCTTCCATTTTTACGCAATTATCTGTACTTTCTACTCCTTACATTTTAAAAATAGCCTCGTTACTCATTTCATTTTGGCTTGTTTTCATTCCAGCTTGTCATAGTTCAAAACAAAAAACAACAATGACCACTGATAATTCACGCCATCCACATGGAGTGAATTTGACTGTGGTTGGATGAGAAGTATAAACATATGCGATTCCGACACCCTATTGGTTTGTACGCGATTCATCACACCTGCAAATGACACAGAATCAGTGATCACGTCACATGCCAGCACGGCACACTTGTATGAAGATGCCCGTGGTACAGACTGAAGAGAACTTGAGCAAAATGCTGCAATTAAGCACCAGTGAGGAGGTTGGTAGCCAGGACGACCTAAAAGAAAGCCTTGCCACCCCTGCTGCCACCCCAGTTGGCAGCAACGAATTCAAAGAAAAATTACGGCCAATTTGACATTTACGTGCGTGAATTTCCAATGTCCGACTGCGGCGAATGAAGCACGAGATAACGCCAGAGATTGGTTGTTTTGGAAAATTGAGAGGCGCAAAGCGAGGGAGCCAGGAGTCGCGAGGAAAGGAGACACGGGAGGAAAGAGGTAAAAGCTGATTAACTATCTATCAAGAAATTAAATTATAATGAATGAACAGTGCTAGCATAGTTGCGATGCTGATTTTGAGAGGATAAAAATCAGGTTGGAGAACGTTATTTAGCTAACTATACATGTAATGTGAAGCGTTTTGCTGAGCAACATGGAAATCGCTGCATTCAGCTGTTGTAGGCATGACAAGTTCATGTTATGCTCACTGGTGAGCCTTTACAAAGCGTGAGGGAAAAAAACTATAAAATGTGACACTGGTGTAAATGGTTTGAATCATGCTGAACTTGAAGCAGTGTTGTTATTGTTGTTGTTTTTTAGTGTCTGTTCTTTTGCATATACAGTATAAAACTGTCCAGAAACGGTATAGACCTCATCTGAGAATGTGTGTTCTTCGTGAACAATAAAAGCATGAGATTAAGTTTGTCTGTATGAGTTTGTAAATGGCAGCCCGTGCCCTTTTGTAGTTTGTACATACTATTTGTCATCAAACTGTGATAACTGTGATTAAATTCAGTATACATTCAGTATACAGTCAGTATACAGTCCATAAATATTTGGACAGAGGCAACATTTTTGGGGGCCAAGCAGCGAAGCTGCGAAGGCACCCATAGTGTTTCTATTGTTTCCTATTATTATTATTCAACGTTCTTCCGCCTCTGCAAGTCTATGGCAGCCCATAGAACCGTCTGGTAAAAAGTTGTGAAATTTTGCACACTGATTCTAGACTGTCTCAACATTACTCTCAGCAAATTTCAGGCCTCTCCTTTAAAACCTCTAGCGCCACCAACAAGTCAAAGTTGCAGTTACATTTCTGCTTGTAACTTTTGAACCGTTGGTCCAATTTTCAAAAACTTGGTATCCCTGGAATCCTTGGGCCAAGACGAATCCAACGGACCCTATGACGTCATTTCCCGTCCATATAGTTTTCCCGCCATTTTGAATTTTGTGAAAATCAATTAAAACGCATCAACTCCCTCAATTTTTGACCAATTTTTCCCAGACTTGGTTGATAGCATAAGTGGACCAAGCTGCACAAAACTTATGCTCAGTGTTTTGAATTTCACAAGCGTTTGGCCGTGGCAGCCAATCAAATTTGGCTGCGCAGACGCGAAACAGGAAGTGTGCTCATATCTCTGCCACCCTTTGGCATATCTTAACGAAACTTGGTGGCATGATGCCCCACCCCTCCCCAAACGCCCCCAAAAAATTTGGAATAAATTTGCCGCTAGGGGGCGCTATAACTAGGAAAAATGACTTTTGACTCATATCTCATGATGCGTTTTGGGGAGAAACAAAATTCCACTATCTCTGGAATCCTTGGGTCAAGACAAATCCATCGCACCCTATGACGTCGTGTTCTGAGTTGAGGATTTTCCACCATTTTGAATTTTGTTAAAATCAATGAAATTCTATGGCAAGCCATAGAACCGTCTGACGCGAGGTTGTGAAATTTGGCACACAACTTTTTTGGAATCGGGGTTGTTTTATATATATATATATATATATATATATATATATATATATATATTACACACACAACATCCCAATTCCAAAAAGTTGGGATGCTGTGTACTCTGTAAATAAAAACAATGCGATAATTTGCAAATCATGGAAACCCTATATTTCATTGAAAATATCATAAAGATAACATATCACATGTTGAGAGAGAATTTTTTTTTGAAAAATATATGCTCGTTTTGAATTTGAGTTTCCAAAAAGTTGGGACAGGGGCATGTTTACCACTGTGTTGCATCACCTCTACTTTTAACAACACTCTGTAAATGTTTGGGAACTGAGGAGACCAATTGCTGTAGTTTTGAAAGTGAAATGTTGACCCATTCTTGCCTGATATGCAATTTCAGTTGCTCAACAGTTCGGGGTCTCCTTTGTTGTATTTTGCGCTTCATAATGTGCCAAATGTTTTAAATGGAAGACAGGTCTGGACTGCAGGCAGGCCAGTTTAGCACTTGGACTCTTTTACTCTGGAGCCATGCAGTTTTAATATGTGCAGAAAGTGGTTTGGCATTGTCTCGCTGAAAGAAGGAAGGCCTTCCCTGGAAAAGATTTTGTCTGGATGGCAGCATATTGCTTGGAAATGTGTATGTATCATTCAGTATTAACGATGCCATCCCAGATATACAAGCAGATGTCGTCATGTGCACTAATGCACCCTCATGCCATCATTGATGCTGGCTTTTGAACCGTGCACCGGTTACAAGCCGGATGGTCCCTCTCCTCTTTAGTGTGGAGAGTGTAGTGTCCATGATTTCTAAAAAGAATTTCTACTTTTGATTCGCCAGACCTCAGGACAGTCTTTCACTTTGCCTCAGTCCATCGTAAAAGAGCTCGGGCCCAGAGAAGGTAGTGGTGTTTCTGGATATTGTTTATATCTGGTTTTAACTTGCATTTGTGGATGCAGTAATGAACTATTTTCACAGACGATGGTTTTCTGAAGTGTTCCTGAGCCCATACAGTGATTTCCACTCCAGACACATGTCTGCTTTTAATGCAGTGTTGCCTGAGGACCTGAAGATCACAGGCACCCAATATCAGTTTTCAGCCTTGTCTCTTGCATACAGAGATTTCTCCAGATTCTCTGAATCCATCCATCCATTATCCATAACCGCTTATCCTGTGCAGGGTCGCAGGCAAGCTGGAGCCTATCCCAGCTATGGGTGAGAGGTGGGGTACACCCTGGACAAGTCACCAGATCATAGCAGAGCTGACACACTCACATTCACACCTACGGTCAATTTAGAGGCCGAGGGCTGCAGAAACGGAGATCGGCGCCGCCCGATGCGCCACATGGCACGGGAAGGACCTAGCGAATTTAGGCACCCCTAACGAAGCCAGACAGCACCCCAGGGTGCCGTGGCACCCTGGTTGAGAAAGGCTGAGTTAACCTAACCTGCTTGTCTTTGGACTGTGGGGGAAACTGGAGCACCCGGAGGAAACCCACACAGACATGGGGAGAACATGCAAACTCCACACAGAAAGGTCCCTGTCGGCCACTGGGCTTGAACCCAGAACCTTCTTGCTGTGAGGTGACCGTGCTAACCACTATATCATTGTACCGCCCAATTCTCTGAATCTTTTAATGATATTATGTACCATAGATGATGTGATTCCCAAATTCTTTGCAATTACCAAATTAGGTTTTTTAGCATTACACAACTTTTTCAGTCTTTTGTTGCCCCATCCCAATTTTTCTGAAATGTGTTGCTGACAGCAAACTCAAAATGAGCATATATTTTTCAAAAAACAATAAAATTTCTCAGTTTCAGCATTTGATATGTTGTCTTTGTACTATTTTCAATGAAATATAGGGTTTCAGTGATTTGCAGATCTTCACATTCTGTTTTTATTAACAGTTTACACAGCGCCCCAACTTTTTGGAGTCGGGCTGGGGTTTGTTTTTTTTTTTGTGTGTGTGTGTGTGTGTAAAAAATGAGAGAGAGAGAGAGAATATTACAAGGTGGTGCGAAGATATGAAGTTTATCTTTTTTTTAAAAGATTTTTTTTTGGGCTTTTTTTGCACCTTTATTGGATAGGACAGTGTAGAGACAGGAAATGAGCGGGAGAGAGAGACGGGAAGGGATCGGGAAATGACCTCGGGCCGGAATCGAACCCGGGTCGCCCGCATTCATGGTATGGCGCCTTAACCACCTGAGAAGGATAAAGCGGCTAGAGATAATGAGATGAGATGAGACAAAGAGAAGAGGGATTCAGGTCTGGTGGAGACTGAGAAGGACCTTTAGGACAGGAATCAAGTAGAAACCTGACACAAGATGGGATAGCATCAAAGATTATAGCATATTCCTTAGGTGGCACAGGGAAAGAAAACTTCCCCATAAAGTCTGTATATGTAAATAATTCACCATTTTCATCAAATACTTACGAAACTAAAATGATATTCTTTTCAAACCAAGTATGATAAAATAACGTTTTATTCTTATAAGTGATATCCTTATTATTCCATATAAAATATGAGTGTGGAGAGAAATTGTGATTGTACATGAGAGACCAGCATGAAAGCATTTGCTTGTGGAAGTTTGCTAGGGCCAAAGGACGCTTAGATATACTGTAATTACAACGAGTAAGAAAACAAAAACCTCCCAAAGATTTTAAAAGATGGTTAGGGATACAATTCCAAATGGAAGAGGGGTATTTAAGAAATAGCTTTACCCATTTTACCTGAAAAGAGTTATTCAGCAATGAAAAGTCTATGAGATCGAAACCACCTGTAGAGTGATCAGCCACCATGATATTTTTCTTTATTAAGTGAGCTCTAGACTTCCACACAAAATCTAAAATTAACCTGTCTACCTTTCTGCAAAAGTCTTGTGGAACATCTAGAACCATAGCTGGATAAATCACACGAGATAAGGCTTCGGTTTTCGCAAGTAAGACTCTTCCAGCGATGGATAGATCCCGCTGTAACCACAAGTTTAACTTATTTTGGATTACTGGAATGAGAGGGTCAAAATTTAATAAAGATCTTCTTTTTTGATCCCTACATATCATTATGCCCAAATATTTTAATTCAGATTTCACCGGTATATTGTAAATGGTATCAATTGTTGAGGGTTTCAAGGTGAAGAGCTCACATTTAGAAAGGTTAAGGGTCAAACCTGAGGCTTCTGAAAAAGGTTTTATAGTTGTTAAAGATAGGGGAACTTGATCTCCGTTTTTTAGGAATAGGGTGGTGTCGTCTGCTAATCGACTAATTAATAACGATTGATCAGCGATAGAGATTCCTTCTTACTACATTTGATGTGAGTGGCTAAGATCTGCATAGGCAAGAGGAACAGGAAAAGGGACAAAGGACAACCCTGTCGGATTCCCCGTTTTATGTCGAATCTCGGCGTTGTGCCATTTATTAATTTGATAGAGGCATTACTGTTTTTATAAAGAGATTCTATAGCATTAATGAATTTTCTGCCAAAGCCAAACACTTGCAAAGCTTTAAAAATAAAAGGATGTTCAACTGTGTCGAATGCCTTGTAAAAATCCAGAAAAAAAAGAAAACCATTGTCAGAGGTGAGGTGGGCGTAGTCAATGAGGTCTAGAACTAGTCTAATATTGTTTGAGATTAACCTTTCTTTAATAAAACCCGACTGACATCCATCTATTATGCTATTTAAAACACGTTTTAACCTTTTGGCCAATATACTTGCCAGGATTTTGTAATCATTGTTTAATAAACTTATTGGCCTCCAGTTCTCTAAATGTAAATGGTCTTTGTGGGGCTTTGGAAGTAAGGTAATGATACTTTGATTCATGGAGGGGGGGAGAGCCCCATTATCCAAACATTCTAAAAAAAACTTTATGCAGGAAAGGAACAAGTACTTTATTAAATGTTTTATAAAATTCAGCATTTAAGCCATCATTACCGGGCGATTTATTTAGCTTAAGCCGGTCAGTTGCTTCGGTTATATCCTTGGGTTGAATGACAGAATCACATAGAGTTTTGTCAGCTTCAGAGATACAGGCTAACTTGCTGGAGGAGAGGGAGTTAAAGAAGTTATCAGCTTTCAACTGTGAATAGTGAGAAAGATAAAGGTTTTGGTAGAAATCCTTACAAATATTTGAAATCTCACTATGAGTTGTCATAACAGCACCATTTAAAATTAGTTTGTTTATAGTGTTGTATTGAGAGCGCTGCTTTTCTAACTTCAACTGGTAACTGGTATTCTTTTCTCCTTCCTCAAGCCATCGTCTCCTAGAACGAATAAACGCGCCATTAGCCTTACAAGTGTATATGTCATCTAGTTTATGTTGCAATTCTACCAATTCAGCTTTTTCGTTTTCATTTAAGTCCTCATAAGGAATACAAGATAAAGTTATTATTCTATTTATAACGTCTGCCTCTACTGATTTGTTTCTTTTAGCTTTTTCAGCGCCAGCTCTCCTGAAAGTAGACTGAATCTCAAATTTGAGAAGTTCCCAGTTGCTGCAGAATCTATTTTCATTAGTAGCTTTAATGAAATAGGCACTTATTTTGGTGTTAATGGATTCTTCTAGTGCCTTGCCCTCAAGAAGTGAAGAATTAAGTTTCCAATATGCATTAAATTTGCCAGGCTGATTATCAGCAAGTTTAATTACAATGCAGTTATGATCAGAAAACGGAGAAGGTAGGATCTCACTCCTAGAAACGTAAGGAGACAATGAGCAGGAGATCAAAAAGTAATCTAATCTTGATTTCAGTGACCCTGATTTGTTTGACCAGGTGAACTGAGCAGTGGTAGGGTTTCTATACCTCCATGTATCCAGTAACCCCAAACGAGACATCATACCAGAAAGAGGGGATGTTTTTTGAGAGGATTTAGCCAGATAACGATCGATACTGTCACAAATGGTTTCATTAAAGTCTCCACCTAGAATTACATGAATGTTCGGGTATTTACAGCAAACAGATTTTACTTGAGCTTCTATCGCATTAAAGAAAGATTGATTTTTCCTGGAAGAATTATAGCCATAGATGTTGCCCAAGAGAAAAAGAAAATCATCTAAGGATGCCACAAGAAAAAGATAATGACCTTCAGGATCAGCAATGGATTCAATAATTTTACCCTGAAATTTATGTTTTAAAATCAAAACCCCTACAGAGTGTATAGAGCCATAGGAAAAGAAAATGTCATCCCCCATTGAGATTTCCAGTATTTTGCATCATTGGGACTAGCATGCGACTCTTGAATAAGACAGAAGTCAGAATTTTGCCCTTTAGCGTAAAGAAAAATAGCTTTTCGTTTTAAGTCATTTCGTAAGCCTCTAGTATTAACTTAACACAATGAGATACCAGGGAACATAGAGCAGTGCTGCGAGAGATCACTTAGAGCAAAGGAGTGATCCTCTTAACGTTTTAATTATCCTCATAGGAACTGGAATAAAACTAATTAACCATCAAGAGTGGACTATAATCATTAAGCACATAAAGACAAGTGAGTTATGTGGCAGAAATTATTTTGTTCAAGTTTGTTATGGCTGCAAGGAGATAAGCCACCTTTAAGACTTAAAGTACCAACCTTATAAGTGAGCTAGAAGTCAGAACAGTTGATTTGCCACAGTAATTAAATGTAAAATAAAGAAAGGAGTACCTTGTGGACCTTGGAAATTAAGTGAAGTAGATAATTGAATTTAAGTAGTAAATGGGATATAGGACCTTTTTTTTTTCAACAAAAGAAAGAAAATTAATAGGTCATATGAAATTACAGCATAGTTGACAAATACCTTGTCACATGGGGCACATTATACCATAAAGGATATCTTTATCCTTGGAGCTGCTATTATTACTATAGTTTAGGCTACTTCTAAATGCAATTTCTTCGCCATTATAGATTCCAACACTGTAGGAGTCAGTTTTTAGCCGTCCACGAAAGCCTTTGGACCAGAGAAATAGGCTCGGTGTCCTGCGATGCGGGCTTTTTCAACGAGAGGCCACAGCTGTTGGCGAGATTCACGATCGGCAGGTGAAAGATCTTCAGCGAAGCGTAGATTGTTGTTGGCCAGGAAGCGACAGTTCTTTGCAGCTTTCCATACCGCATCACGAAAATTACACATTGTGAATTGAAGTATGATCCCTCGTGGCCTTGAAGTGATTGTTGTGTTATTTGCTGCATTGTCCACCGGTCATTGCGTTGTAGTTTTCTTCATTTTCCCCAGCCTGTGAACGGAGTCGATGAGGGTGTCAGCTTTGTCTGCAAGACCGGGCACCACTGATTTGCAAATTTCCACCACGCGTTGTCTCACATTCTCCCCTTGTTGCTCCGATAAGCCATACAACCGCAAGTTCCAGGGTCTTTTATAATGTTCCAATTCAGCCACCTTGTTCTCCAATTCAGCGATCTTATTCTCTGTAACCACTACACATTTCTCTGTGCGATCAGCATTACATTTAATGTCCTTTATTTCATCTGTTAGAAACTCAACCGAGACTTTCAGACCCTCAATGCCTTTGTCAAGCACATCTGCTCTATCGTTAATGACAGTTTTAAGGGAGGAGATAATGGCCGTAGCTAAGTTTGGGCTTACATCGTCCAAGCGATCACCGCACCTGCCCTTTTTTGAAGCTGGTTCTTTGCTTGGCGTGTCTGATAACGGGAATAGCACTGCAGAGTCCGGTTCTTCGGTGTCCACTGTAATACTTGCTCCAACTTCCATGGAAAGGTCCTTTGATTTGCGCTTGTTCTCCTTTGTTGGCATACTTTTATGCTAGTTCTCGCAAAGACTAATGGCCCTTTTCCACTACCCTTTTTCAGCTCACTTCAGCTCGCTTCAGCTCACTTCAGCCCGACACGGCTCGCGTTTCGACTACCTTAGAACAGCACGACTCAGCTCGCTTCAGCCCTGCTTAGCACACAAAACTCGCACGGTTTTGGAGTCGGGCTGAAGCAAGCCAAACCGAGCTGAGTGAGGCTGGGGGCGTGAGCAGACACTCCCCTGTGCACTGATTGGTGAGGAGGAGTGTCCTCACATGCCCACACACGCCCCGCGAGCACGCTGGGATCTGTAAACACCGCAAACCCGGAAGAATAATAATTACGAATTACGAGAATTTCTGAAGCCTTATGCGCCTCGCCTCATCTATACGCTCTTGCCAGTATCTGTTGGCGTTGTCGGTGACAACAAGCCACAGCACCAAGACCAGCAACACTAACGACTCCATGTCCTCCATGTTTATTGTTTACTATCCGGGTCGTGAGACTACCGCTTAAAAGATCACTGATGTCACTGTTTGGGGTGTAAGGGGTGTCCATGCGCCTTGCAGTACAGCCAGTGCTGTGAGGGTCGGCTAGCCTAGTTTATACCGGGCGAAGAATGAAATCAAGTAGCCTGACGATGAACCGTAGGGCATCCCAGACAACCTCACCTCCTAGTGGTACACCCTGGAAACTAGTTCCTCGCGGATCTAGGCCAACGAGGCAATGGCTCGGAGAAGGAAAACTCTAGAAAACACCTACTGCGATGGGCTAACAACCCACCCAGTTCAATTCATTGTTACCGAAGCACGGACAACTGAAACCAATCAACCTTGCTTGGAAGAGGGAATGCCTCAGCCTCTGAGAAAAATGACGCAGTGCAGTGAAAGCCGAGAGGAAGCTGCACCGCCGATAGCCCTCCTGACTTCCAAGAAAACCCTGAGACTAGGAATCTGGAATGTAAGAACAATGTATGAAGCAGGGAAAACAGCACAGATTGCTAATGAAATGAAGAATTACAAGATCTCAATCCTCGGACTCAGTGAGACCAGATGGACCAATTCAGGGCAGCTGCGATTAGCATCAGGAGAAACGGTACTGTATTCAGGCCATGAAGACGAAAATGCATCCCACACAGAAGGAGTGGCTCTCATGCTCACAAAGGAAGCTCAACGCTCCCTGATTAGCTGGGAAGCAGCTGGCCCAAGAATAATCGTAGCCCTCTTCAAGACCACACAAAATAAGATTAAGTTACACATAGTACAGTGCTATGCTCCCACAAATGAGGCAGATGACGACCTGAAAAACAGCTTCTACAATAGACTACAGAACATCCTGGAAAATGTCAGTGAGAAAGACCTACTTGTGGTCATGGGTGACATGAACGCAAAGGTTGGAGCAGACAATACAGGTTTGGAAGAAGTGATGGGAAAACCTGGTCTTGGTGAAATGAATGAAAATGGAGAAAGATTCACAAACCTATGTGCTTCAAACAACCTGATCATAGGTGGCAGCATCTTCCCACATAAAATAATTCATAAGGCCACATGGATATCCCCAGACCATGTCACAGAAAACCAAATCGATCATTTCTGCATCAAGAAGAAATTCCGGAAGTCGCTGCTAGATGTGCGTGTCCAAAGAGGTGCCGACGCAGCATCGGATCACCACCTACTACTGGCCAAGGTGAAGCTCAAGCTAAAGAAAATCCAAGCACCAAAAAGAAGTGCCAGGAAAATGTACAATGTTACTTCACTGAAAGACAAAGCAATATGCACAGAATACTCTTTGGCAGTGTCAAACAGATACCAGGCCCTACAAGAAATGCTGGAAGATGAAGACTTGAGTGTAGACCAGACATGGCAACAGGTGAAAAACCTATGGTCCGACGAGTGTGAGAAAACCTTGGGACTGAAAAAGCAGACACAGAAGGAATGGATCTCCCCTGAAACAGTGAGAAAAGTGGAAGACCGGAAGACTAAGAAGTCATTGCTAAACAACAGCAGAACCCGGCTTGAAAAAAAGGAAGCACAACAGAAGTATACCGAAGCCCACAAAGCTGTAAGGCGAAGTGTTCGGGCGGACAAGAGGAAATATGCAGACAACCTGGCAAAGGAAGCAGAAGATGCAGCAGCCAAGAGAAATATGAAGGCATTATATGATACCACCAAGAAGCTTACAGGGAAACACCACCGAGCAGACAAGCCTATCAGGGACAAAGCAGGCACGGTGCTGACCAGGACAGAAGACCAACTCGATAGATGGAGAGAACACTTCAGTGAGCTTCTCAACCGACCATCACCTGAAGATCTACTGCAAATTGCACCACCAGACACCCTGCTAGATATGGACTGCAGCAAACCAAGCAAAGATGAAATAAGAAAGGCAATCTCCCTTCTAAGAAATGGGAAAGCGGCAGGCCCAGACAACGTTCCTGCAGAAGCCATCAAAGCCAGCATAAACACCTCAACCGATGCCCTACACACCCTGTTTAGCAAGATCTGGGAAGAGGAGGAGATACCACTGGATTGGAAAGAAGGTTATCTGACCAAGATACCAAAGAAAGGAGACCTTAGCAACTGCCAAAATTACAGAGGGATAATGCTGTTGTCAGTTCCGGGCAAAGTCTTCAACAGAGTACTCCTGGAGAGAATAAAAGCAGCAGTAGACAGCAGACTGCGTGATCAACAGGCAGGTTTTCGTAAAGATAGGTCTTGTACAGATCATATAGCCACCCTCAGGATCATAATAGAATGATCAATTGAGTGGAACTCTCCGCTGTATGTTAACTTCATTGACTATGAGAAAGCCTTTGACAGCATCGACAGGAACACACACTGGAAGCTGATGCAACACTATGGCATTCCACAAAAGTTCATCATGCTGATTCAGAAAATCTATGAAGGCTCGTCTTGCAAAGTCATGCATGGAGGACAACTGACCAACAGCTTCGAAGTGAAAACAGGGGTCAGACAGGGCTGCCTTCTATCACCGTTCCTTTTCCTGCTAGGGATCGACTACATCATGAAAAAGACCACTGAAGGCAGGAGAAATGGAATCCAATGGACGCTTTGGTCTCAGCTGGATGACCTAGATTTTGCAGATGACCTTGCATTGCTGTCCCACAAGTTCAGTCAGATGCAAGAGAAGACAACATGCCTGGCACAGGTGTCTACACAAATAGGGCTAAACATCCACCTCGGCAAGACCAAAGTACTCAGGATAAATGCAGCTAATGATGAAGCAGTTATGCTTGGGGAGAAGGCCCTCGAAGAAGTCAACAGCTTCACGTATCTGGGCAGCATAGTGAACAAACAGGGAGGATCCGATGAAGATATCAGGGCAAGAATAGGAAAAGCAAGGGCCGTCTACATCTCTATGAAAAACATCTGGAAATCAAGAGAGCTGACTACCCCAATAAAGATACGCCTGTTCAACTCAAATGTCAAATCAGTACTCCTATATGGCTCAGAAACTTGGAGGCTGACCAAGACAACAACCAAAAAACTGCAGACGTTCATCAATTGCTGTTTAAGAAGGATCCTGAGAATTCATTGGACGGACCATGTACGGAACGAAGTGTTATGGGAAAGATCCAAACAAGAACCCATTGGGAAGACCATCCTGCAAAGGAAGTGGAACTGGATTGGGCACACCTTGCGAAAGCCAAGTTCGAACGTCACCAGGCAGTCCCTGACATGGAACCCTCAAGGGAAGAGAAAACCAGGACGCCCCAAGAACACATGGCGACGCGACCTGGATGCCGAGCTGCGAAGAGCAGGCTACTCTTTCCGAGAGGCAGAAAACCTAGCACAGGATCGGCAACGCTGGAGAGAGGTTGTCCGTGGCCTATGCTCCGCAGGGAGCCAAGGGCCTAAGATGTCACTGTTTGCGCCGCTTAACGACATCACGTGACGTACACCCACTTTCGCTAACTCCACCCAATGTGTCCACCCACTTCCAGCCAGCACGGTTCAGCGCGGTTGTAGTCGAAATGCAACTTCAATAGCCCCGCTCAGCTCAACTCAGCCCAACTCAGCACGGCACTGCTCAGCCCGACTCAGCCGCGTTTGTAGTGGAAAAGTGGCATAAGCAAGCATGTACAATGTGGTTGGCTATGCGTTAAAAAAAAAAGTTGGTGAAAGAAGTTTGAATTAAATGACAAAATAAAACTTTCTTGATTAATGATGGTTTTGTTTAGGACGAAATCGGTTCCATTGAGGATGCTAAATAAGATAAATAATCTTCTTGTGAGGAACTCCCTACAACGTGTTACGGCAGAGCAATAGGGCCAGGGTTTTATATTTTATTTGGAATCTTCTGAGAAAAAAAGTCAGAATTTGAGAAAAAAAGTCAAAATTTGAGAAAAAAAGTCGAAATTTGAGAAAAAAAAGTCGAAATTTTCGAGAAAAAAAAAAGTCAGAAATCTGTAGAAGGCGGGCTTCCATACGGAAGTGACACTCACTCGCGGCCGGTAGACATGAATGGCTGAGACCAGAGCCACGGAATTCAGAGTTGTGACAACCGGGGTACAGGAAGTCGGTTGGTGATGTGATTCACGTAGATTCAAATACTTCTAGGCAGCAGCTTTCTGTTTGCTAGAGACTAACACAGAACCACTACATAACAAGCAAAACCCAATCCCAAAATAACATTTGATTAAGTCGTCCATTTCAGCAGCACTAAACACAGTAGTAGCAGACTGTGGCAGCGGGGGCGTGGTCAAGCGCCGGTCTGTGACAGGAGGGCGGAGTCAGGGAAGGTAAGTGGCAGAATCACTATACCTGATGTCAATTAACCTGTGTTTGTGTGTGTCTTCCCAGTGACCGCACCCTACTTAAAGAGGGAGAGCAGAGGAGCTCATCCCCGAACCAGACGCCGGTTGTGTGTGTGTCTGTTAGTCACTGGATGTTTCACTGAAAAGTGTGGGATACAAATTTGAAACAGGAGAGAAAAATGGAGGACGTGAGTGTGCGAATGGAACGTGATAGACCGACTACAGTAACGGAAAGAAAGCGAGAAGAAAAGGTGTTATGTTATATACGAAGGAAAGGAATGTACACAACCGGCGTCTGGTTCGGGGATGAGCTCCTCTGCTCTCCCTCTTTAAGTAGGGCGCGGTCACTGGGAAGACACACACAAACACAGGTTAAGGCTACGTTTACATTAGACCGTATCTGTCTCGTTTTCTTCGCGGATGCACTGTCCGTTTACATTAAACCCCCTGGAAACGCCAGGAAACGGGAATCCGCCAGCGTCCACGTATTCAATCCAGATCGTGTCAGCTCCGGTGCTGTGTAAACATTCAGAATACGCGAATACGCTGTGCTGAGCTCTAGCTGGCGTCTCATTGGACAACGTCACTGTGACATCCACCTTCCTGATTCGCTGGCGTTGGTCATGTGACGCGACTGCTGAAAAACGGCGCGGACTTCCGCCTTGTATCACCTTTCATTAAAGAGTATAAAAGTATGAAAATACTGCAAATACTAATGCAGATACTGCCCATTGTGTAGTTATGATTGTCTTTAGGCTTGCCATCCTTCCACTTGCAAGTAGTAAGTGATATGCGCTGGGATCACACACACAGTGGCTCAGTCCCGAATCGTGGCTTGTTCACTTCACTCGCGCGCTGTGTGAGCTGCGCAGGGCCGGAGTGCGCACCCTCCAGAGGGCACTCGCTGTTCAGGGCGGAGTGATTTGGAGCGCAGGATGCCTGCGGAGCCGAGCGTATCCGTGTATTAGGCTTGCCATCCTTCTACTTGCAAGTGGTGAGCCTTGCGCGGCTTGCTATCCTTCTACTTGCAAGTGGTGAGCCTTGCACGGCTTGCCATCCTTCTACTTGCAAGTGGTGAGCCTTGCGCGGCTTGCCATCCTTCTACTTGCAAGTGGTGAGCCTTGCGCGGCTTGCCATCCTTCTACTTGCAAGTGGTGAGCCTTGCGCGGCTTGCCATCCTTCTACTTGCAAGTGGTGAGCCTTGCGCATGCCCTAAATGCACTGGGATCATGTTACGCGCCGTCTGAAATGCACTGGGATCATGTTACGCGCCATCTAAAGTCATGTGATTAGCGTATCCGCGTATTGCCGTTGCTGTGTGCACGGCTAACGGTTTTAGTGTAAATGCGAATCGTTTTAAGAACGTTAATCTGATGATCCGCTGATTGGACGTAATGTAAACGTAGCCTAATTGACATCAGGTGTAGTGATTCTGCCACTTACCTTCCCTAACTCCACCCTCCTG